>NW_026511229.1:0-160348 GCF_027579735.1 Bombina bombina | reverse complement strand
GGTAATTAGAATGCCGCTAAATGCTGCTGCGCATCACTAGTGTATTATGGCTAGCAGTGAAGGGGTTAATTAGGTAGTTTGTAGAGAGCTTGCAGGGTTAATTTTAGCTTTAGTGTAGAGATCAGCCTCCCACCTGACACATCAGACCCCCTGATCCCTCCCAAACAGCTCCCTTCCCTCCCCCACCCCACAATTGTCCCGCCATCTTAAGTACTGGCAGAAAGTCTGCCAGTACTAAAATAAAAGGTTTTTAATTTTTTTTTAGCATATTTACATATGCTGTGGTGTAGCATCCCCCCTTAGCCCCCAACCTCCCTGATCCCCCCCAAAAAAGCTCTCTAACTCTCCCATCTGCCTTATTGGCGGCCATCTTGGTACTGGCAGCTGTCTGCCAGTACCCAGTTTGCAAAAATAAGTAGTTTTTTCTGTTTTTTTGTTTTTTTTCTGTAGTGTAACTTCCCCCCCCCCACAGACCAACCCCCACCACCTGCCACACCAGATATGAGTGGTGGCACTGGGCAAGTGGGCACAGTATACGCTCCTGACACACACTCTGGCAGGCAGGGCAACTGCAATTAGATTACACAGGAAAAAAAAAAAGCAGACTGATGTTCTAGCCCTAAAAAGGGCTTTTTGGGTGCGTCCTTACAGCAGAGATCAGATGTCCTTCAGGACTGTAGTGGACACTGAATACACGAGCCTAGCTATCGATTTCCATATAAATCAGCAGCAGCTACACTGTCCCTCTCTCACTAAGAATCAGCTTCCGAATGAATCTAAAATGGAGGCTGGTCGCTGGAGGTGGGAGGGTCTGGGTGGGAGCTGTGTCTGCTGACTGTGAGGTACAGGGTCAAAGTTTACTCAATGATGACAAATAGGGGGCGGATCGAAAATCACATAGGTTCGCCCGCCGCGGTGAACGCGAACAAGCAATGTTCGCCGGGAACTATTCGCAGACGAACTATTCGCGACATCACTATACAGGATATAACATCTATAAAAACCTAGCATGGCACAGTGTCAAATATTCTGCGTAAAATTAACATTACATGGGGTATATATATTATAAGGGGTACATTACTATTATAAAACTAAAATGTGCCCTATTGTCCTATGTAACAGTTAATATATTTGACTCTTATCATGTAATACAGATATCAAAAGGCATCTAATACATTGTGAACTACTTAGTTGTCTCTTATATAAGCACTAGTTTCAAAAATTGACTACCATCTTGAAGATATGTATATATATATATATATATATATATACCAGGAACAAACAAATAAGATTAATAGCTTATATTTGAGCTCATAGAAAGCAGGCTATATAAGCTAAAAACCTAAATGAAAAACATTTAGTCCATAAATGCTTGAAGGTCCAAATCTATATTTAGACCTTGAGGGAACAAACTCCCTAATTTATGGATCCATTTAGTCCTCACAGTTTCGCAGGTTCAACAATGCTTTCGTGATGTCCTTCATCCAAAGGAACGTTTCAATCACCATTGCCCTTAATATATCAGTCTTCTTATTGTGAAACCTGCGAAAATGTTCATATACACTATGAGTCTTGAAACCCTTTTCTATATATGTTATATGTTCATATACCCGTTTTTTGATCTTCCTTTTGGTTCTACCAATGTAAATCAAATCACAGCCGCATGTAAGTAAATACACCGCATAAGTAGTATTGCAATTCGTGCAGCATTTAAATTAAAATTTTAGTGACTTATCTTCAGGATCAGACATTATATAGCAGGAATTAACAGATTAAATCCAGACGCGAATGGGTGGGGGGAAGGTTGAAAAATATATAGCAAGTTACAAGTCAGGCAATCATAGCATAGCTCTTTATATAAAATTATGCTGATAAACAGGCCCAATTGTTTAGGGATACTTAGTCCAGAATGGAATGTTTCTTTACGGATTTTTCAGCAGAATCACTAAACGCAAGCTATAGAATGGGTGCAAGGTGCGAATAGTCCCGTTAACTTGGAAAGAATCACATATAAAATTACTCAATAATTCTTACCTGACCCCAGGGAAACTATCTAAGTGGTACTTGAACTCTGCAGAAAAATGCCCAAGATGTAATAATTCTTGTGCAGATATTATTCATTGTTTCTGGAATTGTCCCAAAATAGTCCAGTTTCTGGAGAAGAAGTGGAATTTTGGGCTTAACAAAGGCCCTAGTTGTTAGGGTTAAAAATCCAAGCTAATTATATCTTTTTTCTCTATAACACGATCATAATAGAGCTAACATTAATCTTATTAACATGGCAATTATGCTTGGGCGTAATCTCATATTAAAAGACTGGAAGAATAGAAAAGCTCCTACTAATGGGCTGTTTTATAAATAGGATACTACGCCCAGATAATTTTGAACAGCTGAATATAGCTCCTTCTGAAGAGAAAAGGATCAAAACTTTCTTTATGAAATGGTTAAGATTTATTTTGGTCCTATCCACCTCGCTAGTCAGTTCCTACTTGTTCGTAACTTGCGTAGATCGGAATTTTTTCGAGACATTGATTCTTTCAAATGTATTCCCAAATGAATGGTATTGATATATTCCATAGTCTATAAAAGGGAAGGAAGGGGAAAGTGAATAGCCAGTCCCAGGTTTTATAGTGAGTAGAAATCAAGTTAAGAATCTAATCTGAGGTGAAGGAGGGGTGAGAGGGGAGGGGATTATAAATTTTTTTTTTTTTTTTTTTTTTCTTTTTCTTTTTTTTTTTTTTCTGTTTATATAGTCTATCATAAAACCCCTATTTCGGTTGAAATATAGCTGTTGGAATTTCACAGAGATACTCTAAGAAGTTTGCATTTACATAGATCTGCACTGATTCAAGTGGTAATAAGAATATGTACAAAACTCTGACTGTATAAGGATGTGGGTGAAATTATCTCTATCTGCTACATAGTATTGTATATATAAAGATTTTGCATCCTTTGGATTTTTTCTTTGTTCTTTTTTTTTTTTTTTTAATGTGATTCTCTGTGTTTGCTCTGCCATATGAATTATATACCGAATTGGTCAATAAAGATAAATTTAAAAAAAAAGAAAAAAAAAAAAATTTTTTAGTGACTTGTCATGATTATAGAACATGCTCCCTGATTGAATAAGGGGCATAAACAACAGTTTTAATCTTTTACATTTATACAAACTAATTACTCATGGTTAACCATCCGGACAGCGTACTAGCTTTTTTTGTACCTGCAGGCTGGATTGCTTCTATAGGGTTTTAGTTTAGAGAGTGCTAGAATGATTTTTACTTCTGACTTCTTTTAAAAATCACGCTAGGAAGCATAAAACCCATCACTACATGAATATGACATCAAAACGCACCAAATCGGATAAGCCACCCAGAGGCTCAAATACCCCAACGCACAAATTGCATAATTTTTTTAAAACTGCTGAGATTGCGACTGAGGGGGCAACTGAGGTGGAAGATATCATAAGTGACACTACTGATACAACATCTGATTCTGATAAACAGGCTCCATTAACAAGAGCTGACTTATCAAGCATTACCCTCCAAGGAGGATTTCACGTCCCTAATCACACATGTAAGCAAGATCATTAAATCCAGCCTCGCGAGGTGAAAAAGGACATTATGAAATTGGGTAACAGGATAGAACTCTGGATGAAGATGCAGAACAAACCAATAGATTTCTAGACACCTCAAGGCCAGACAATCAACCCTGCATCAAAATTTAATAGAACAACTGCAAGATCAAGTGGAAGACCTTGATAATAGAGGGCCGTCGCCAGAATCTTAGGATAAGAGGCATCCCTGAGACGGTACAGACAGGTCACCCTTCTCTCATACTTAAATAGACTGTTTAACACTATCTTGGACACAGAAGAAGATATAGAATTTCCCATGGATAGATATCACAGGGCACTGAGACCTACCCCTAAAGATAAAGCACCACCTCGAGATGTCATTATTAAATTTTCCAGCTTCAGGGGATAAAGAAAACATTCTAACAGCGGCCAGGAAAAAACATCCAATCTCATTGAGGACAATTCCCTCTCAGTCTTTGCTGATCTTAGCCCCATGACCCTGAACATAAGGAAGGAGGCCAGACATCTAACCTTACATTTGAAGATTTGGGGATCCCATACAGATGGGGGCTTCCCATTTTGTTTGAGAGTGATCAAAGGAAGTGTCACAGCTATGCTATAAATCACCTGATGAACATGGGACTTTTTCTGCTCACAACTGGGCTATTTCAAAGGCCAAAAATGCCTACATATCGAATAAAGGAGAAGAACATGCTGATAACGAAGATGTGGCCCATCAAAATCCACGAGAGTCCGGCTGGAATAAAATAACCAAGAAAAGGAAATCTAAAAATCAGACTTCAGACCTTTTGCAACTTCCAGAATGAACAGTTCATACTTGAGCTTAAGCTGCTCAGTTCAAGGTTAAAGTATTACCGAGTAAATGTCAAAGATGGACATGAATATAAGAATTGCTTTAGTTTATGACTGATAGACCCATCTTTTAAATTTGCCCTTAGACTAAACATAGATAGATGCAATGTCAAAGCTACAATTAGAGTTGTACCCCCTACGCGAACAACATGATATATTCGAATTCTTTGTTAGAGTTAATTTTTAACTTTAAACCCATTTAGGATATTTCAATCCTACAGGTCGCTGAGCTCACACTACTGTGTGACGAGAACCCCCCCCAATGTTATTTTAACAGGGACCCCCCTAATACAGGGGACTCCGTGTTTTATTCCTTACTGTTCTTAATTTTAATATTAATCTCAATGTTTTTGACTGTTAACGAATATGTTATTCGTTGAATCTAATACTGTCTTTTTATTATTTCAGAGATCCTGTGAGTTTTGTATCGCCGTATCCTTATCTCTCTCCCTAATCTCATCTTTACTTCTCTCTCTCCTTATCCAAGGGTGAACAGAACCAAGGTAAACCCTCAGACTGACAATCACAGAAAGAGTACTAATCAACACAATAGGTCTAGAATAGAGAAGTGATAGTTCGCTCCTTCAACACTACTATGGCTGACCAAACCGAATCATATTAGTTTCTCAATTGCCAAGGGATTAAACTCCCCTACAAAAAGGTCAGTCGCCCTATCTAGTTTCAAAAAGATTTAGGGAGTATTATTTCATACAAGAGACCCACATTTTCCGAGGGATAGATGCCCCAATTCCACAATAGAGAGTTTCCTGTAGGCTATTTTTGCATCTCACACGCAGAAAAAAAATGTGAGTGGGAAGATGTTTTAGTAGATCAACCCCATTTCAGTTGCAGCATAGAATAGTAAGATAACGAGAGGTAGAATGGATCATACTGGTAGGTCACCTGCATCACCAACTTATCACGCTAGTTAATGTCTACGCGCCGAATATCAATCAACACAAATTCTTCCAGAAACTAACAAACAAAATATTGTCCATAGCAAAAAGGCGCACTAATAGTGTCTGGCGACTTTAATGTGGCGCTGGAACCGGAATTAGACTGCTCTACAGGGCAGAGCTCAGTTTGCCTCATCTTCAATTACGTAAAATCAGTGTCAACCTTAGAAAGCTCTCCTTAATTGACGCATGGAGAACAAAACACCCCCAGTCAGAAATGTTTACCTTTTACTCTTACCCACATAAGTCATACTCCCCCGCATTGATTACATATTCATTGACCAACTTTCCTACAGTTTAGTAACTGATTCAGACATCCAACACATTAGCTGGGTCTGACCATGCAGCCATAAGCGTAGATCTAAAAGGGTTGGGTAATACCGCTCTCCCCAATGATGTGTGGAGGTTAGGAGACGAAACACTTCTTAAAAAACCTTGATTCTGAACAAAACCACACTAGCTTTACAAGAATTCTTAGCCTTAACCCTCCACACCTAACCTCCCCTTCTACCAACTGGGAAGCACACACAGGCTGTGATGAGGGGAGAACTTATCAAACATAAATCTATCTTGCGTAAACAATATTTGAGACGGCATATAATGCCGCAGTAAATAACCCTACAATAAGATTGAATCTATACATAAAGCAAATCCTCGGGGTTACAACATTAGTAAACAATTGCAAACAGCTAGAAATGACTTGAATCACATATTATATAAAGGATGCACAAGATTAAAGCATTTTATCTGAAAAAACTGTATTATGCAGAATCAAAATAGAACAGGTACCCTCCTGGCGAGAATGCTGCGAACAAAACGAACCAACTCCTATATACATAAGATACAAAATAATGACGGAAACTACTCTCAAGAATCTGTTAAGATAGCTGACACTTTTAAAATGTATTACCAAAACTTATATAACCTTCCTCCCCCGACTTCGATGGACACACCTAATGCAATTACTACATATCTAAACGAAATAGATCTCCCCACAATTCCAGACAGAATTATCAAAACAATTGGAAGACCCCATCACTCACAAGAAGTGCTGGCGGTGATTAAAAATCTGCCATCTCACATAAGTCCTGGGGCCAGATGATTTTCCAACGCCTATTATAAACAGTTTTAAACATATCCTTGCACCACACCTTACTACCATGTTCCAAGCAATAGATGACGACACATCAAGTGGCCTACACACGTCTTGGAGGCACATATATCTGTTTCTTCCAAAGCCAGGGAAGGACAACACGAGGGTGGAGAACTATAGACCCATCTCCCTACTTAACACTGACCTTAAAATATACACGAAGGAGTTAGCCAACAAGACTGAATTCAGTACTCCCCAAGTAATACACGTAGACCAATCAGGGTTTGTCCCGGTCGCGAGGCACGGGATAATACCATCAGAACCCTACACCTCATTGAACATGTAATAGGACGGGGGAGCCCACAGTTCTTATTTCAACAGATGCTGAAAAAGCGTTTGATCGCTTAGACTGGGGTTCCTTAAAGCCTGTCTGTTCAGATTTGGTTTTGGCCACAAAATGGTTGAGAAGAATTTTTAGTGTCTACAACAGCCCTTCAGCAAGGGTTAGGGTTAACGTAATCTTTCTAATACTTTCCAAATCCATAACGGTACGAGACAGGGGGTGTCCCTTGTCTCCACTCCTGTTCACACTGTCTATAGAGACCCTAGGCAGCACACAACAGAAAAAAATGACAATATCCAAGGACTCAAAATCGGACCAAACGAATAGAGCTTACACTATATGCTGACGATGTCCTTATATCCATGACTTCACCGGACAAATCCCTACCACACCTACTAGCTGAATTTGTCACATTCGGTAAACTTTCTAATTTTCTAATAAACCTCAGAAGTCCGAAATCCTCAATATTAATATGGCCAGTGATCTATTTAAGAAGTTGAAAGACTTATGCCCGTATAAACTTCAACATTGTAAGATTAAATATTTGGGTATTGACCTAACACCAAAGTCAACATGCTCTTTCAACATAACTACATCCCTCTGCTAAATAGGTTAAAAAATGATTTTCGGCTCTGGCAAGACAAACCTTTGACCTGGTGGGGTAGAATCCAGGCCATCAAAATGACCACGCTCCCACAGATTTTATACATACTCCAAACAGTTCCTATACACCTTAATAAATCGTTCTTATCGCAACTACAGTCAGAAATAAATGCATTTATTTGGGGAAAGGTTAGACCACGGATAAACAAAGCTACCATGCACAGACCTCTAGGTAAAGGGGGTATAGGGGTGCCGAAAATAGAAAGATACTACAACGCTGTGACACTCCAACCGTGTTTTAAATTGGCACGTAAAATCGAAAACAAAGCATGGCCCACAATTGATTCCCATCTGTTACAAGCAACATCGTTAGGGGCTCTATGCTGGGTTTCACATCACATAAGACCACAGTTAGCTAGAACCTCCTCACTATATATACCATATTTTCGACAGCTGGGATACTTTAAGAGATTCTAAATATGGGCATTTCATCTGGGGTATCGCCTCTTTCACCTATATCATATAACGCAGAATTTCTAGGTGAAATAGAACCTAAAACAAATACCCAAGGCGATCTGGGATATCGATCCCGTTCGTTAAAATTGACCATTAACGGTAGATTGAGACATAGACATGAAATGGGGAGATAGCGGGTGGAAACTACTCTTCATGCTAAAACATGAGCAATTGCCCATTTAGTTCACAATTCCAACACAAGTCAGAATTACTTAGATCCCCTACAAGATTTGAAAAGTTATGCTTATTGAGGTACGTAGGTCAGGAACTTTATCTTAACCAAGCAGCTACTAGAGGTCACCATAACTAAGGCACTTCCATCCGTACACTTTAATGTTGGCAGAGAGAACTGGAGATTTCCATTTCAGAGGGAAGATTGGGAGAACATATTCCATAATACCCATAAGTCATCAGCTTCACCAAAGACACTAGAATTGAACCACAAAATACTGACTAGATGTACATGACCCCTAATCGTTTAAGAACATATTTACTCTAGCGCAGACACAGATGTTGGAGGGATGTGGCATAAAAGGCAACATGTCTCACATATGGTGGCAATGTGACAGGCTTAGACCACTTTGGACACAGATTGAGAAGGGACTTTCAAACAATATTAGGAGAACGCTTTTGTACTGTCCCCTTTGACTGCAATTCTAAATTATAAACCAAAAAACATTTGCAAAATTCGATGGAACCTATTGTTGATAGGACTTAATAGCGCCAGGAATTTGATAGCTAGAAATGGGAAATCTTCTCGGATCCCCTCTAGAATGACTGGATACAAAACACAACTACCTTGCTGTCCCACGAGGAATATGTCTATTATAGACGGGGGAACCCTGACTAGATTTTATGATATCAAATTTATTGGGACTCATTCTTAGTTAGCTACAGATAAATGACTCACACACAATAGATGTTTCCAGTAATGAGTAGGTCCTTTTCTTCCTACCACCCTTGGGTTCTCACTCTCTTCCAATATATATCATCCTCCTCTATCCCCTTCCATCGCACTTTCCCCTTCTATTTCTTCTTACTCTTCTTTATTATAAATTTTCATAACTTTGGTTTACTCTACGGGCAAATACTTGAGACAATTGTATGATTATATATATCAAGACAGTGATATTAATGAATGCCTTTTTCTTTTGCTCTTTGTTTTTGTTTTTGTTTTTCTTTTTTGTTTTTGTTTTTGTTTAGGGTTTTTTTCTTTTCCTCCTGTTACAAATGTGTTTTGACGGTATGATTTGTAATACCGATATGTTGGTTTGGACACTGAAAAATGGCTTATACCCTTGTTTTGTGTAATAGGGCCATGATTGTTTTCAGTTCAAACTAAGGATGGATATGTAGCCCTACATATTGTTCTAAAGTAACATGTCGTATAGATATTTATGTTTCCAAAATTTTACCTACCGTTGTAATGTTTTGAAAACCTCAATAAAAATTATTATTAAAAAAAAAAAAAAAAATCACGCTAGGGTCTATCTGGTAGATACTTTCCTAAAATGAGATTTGATTTTATAAAACATCCCAGTGCTTATGCAATGCAGTTTTTATAGACTGAGCTCCGTACACTATACGTGGTGATAAACTTACGCTAGATTTAGAGTTTTGCTGCAAAGGGATGCGTTAGCTACACGTGGTTTTTTACCCCCGCACCTTTTAAACAACGCTGGTTTTAGAGTTCTCAGAAGGGCTGCGTTAGGCTCCAAAAAGGGAGCGTACAGGCATATTTACCGCCACTGCAACTCTCAATACCAGCGTTGCTTACGGATCGCGGCTAGCTTCAAAAACTGCTCGTGCACGATTCCCCCATAGGAAACAATGCATTAAAGCTGGAAAAAAACCTAACACCTGCAACAAAGCATGCGTTCAGCTCCTAACGCAGCCCCATTGTTTTCCTATGGGGAATCACTTCCTAAGTCTGCACCTAACACCCTAACAGTACCCCGAGTCGAAAACACCGCCTAACCTTACACTTATTAACCCCTAATCTGCCGCCCCCGCTATCCGCTGGCCCCAGCATATTATTTTTAACCCCTAATCTGCCGCCGACGAACTATTCGCGACATCACTATACAGGATATAACATCTATAAAAACCTAGCATGGCACAGGTGTCAAATATCTGCGTAACATTAACATTACTTGGGGTATACATATTATAAGGGGTACATTACTATTATAAATCTAAAATGTGCCCTATTGCCCTATGTAACAGTTAATATATTGACTCTAATCATGTAATACAGTATCAAAGTGCATCTAATACATTGTGAACTACTTAGTTTTCCCTTATATAAGCACTATGTTCAAAATTGACTACCATCTTGAAGATATGTATATATATACCAGGAACATACAAATAAGATTAATAGCTTATATTTGAGCTCATAGAAAGCAGGCTATATAAGCTAAAAACCTAAATAAAAACATTTAGTCCATAAATCTTGAAGGTCCAAATTCTATATTTAGACCTTGAGGGAACAAACTCCCTAATTTATGGATCCATTTAGTCTCACATTTTCGCAGGTTCAACAATCTTTGCGTGATATCTTCATCCAAGGGAACGTTTCGATCACCATTGCCCTTAATATTTCAGTCTTCTTATTGTGAAACCTGCGAAAAAGTTCATATACACTATGATTCTTGAAACCCTTTTCTATATATGTTATATGTTCATATACCCGTTTTTTGATCTTCCTTTTGGTTCTACCAATGTAAATCAAATCACAAGCCGCATGTAATTAATACACCGCATAAGTAGTATTGCAATTCGTGCGCATTTAAATTCAAATATTAGTGACTTGTCATGATTATAGAACATGCTCCCTGATTGAATAAGGGGGCATAAACAAGCAGTTTAATTCTTACATTTATACAAACTATTACTCATGTTAACCATCCGGACAGCGTACTAGCTTTTTTTGTACCTGCAGGCTGGATTGCTTTCTATAGGTTTTAGTTTTAAGAGTGCTAGAATGATTTTTACGTTCTGACTTCTTTTAAAAATTCACGCTAGGGTCTATCTGGGTAGATTACTTTCCTAAAATGAGATTTGATTTTAAATACATCCCAGTGCTTATGCAATGCAGTTTTTATAGACTGAGCTCCTACACTATACGTGGTGATAAACTTACGCCTAGATTTAGAGTTTGCTGCCAAAGGGGTGCGTTAGCTACGCGTGTTTTTTTACCCCCGCACCTTTTAAACAACGCTGGGTATTTAGAGTTCTCAGAAGGGCTGCGTTAGGCTCCAAAAAGGGAGCGTACAGGCATATTTCCGCCACTGCAACTCTCTAATACCAGCGTTGCTTACGACGCGGCCAGCTTCAAAAACGTGCTTGTGCACGATTCCCCCATAGGAAACAATGGGGCAGTTAGAGCTGGAAAAAACCTAACACCTGCAAAAAAGCAGCGTTCAGCTCCTAATGCAGCCCCATTGTTTCCTATGGGGAAACACTTCCTAAGTCTGCACCTAACACCCTAACAGGTACCCCGAGTCTAAACACCCTAACCTTACACTTATTAACCCCTATTCTGCCGCCCCCGCTATCGCTGGCCCCTGCATATTATTTTTAAACCCCTAATCTCCACTCCGTACACCGCCGCAAACCTACGTTATCCCTATGTACCCCTAATCTGCTGCCCCTAACACACGTCAACCCCTATATTATATTTATTAACCCTAATCTGCCGCCCCCAACGCAGCCTGCCACCTACCCTACGATTATTAACCCCTAATCTGCCGACCGACCTCACCGCAAATCTAATAATCAGCCAATAGAATGCGAGCTCAATCTGATTGGCTGATTGGATCAGCCAATCGGATTGAACTTGAATCTGATTGGCTGATTCAATCAGCCAATCAGATTTTGCCTACCTTAATTCCGATTGGCTGATAGAATCCTATCAGCCAATCTGAATTTGAGGGACACCATCTTGGATGACGTCATTTAAAGGAACCTCATTCGGACTAGATCGGAGGGACTCTGATGAGATTGAGGAACCTCATCGGACTTAGACTCGAGAAGAGTGGATCCACTCGGTTGCTTCAAGATGGTCCCGCTCCGCGCCGGATGGAAGAAGATAGAAGATGCCGCTTGGATGAAGATGTTTGCCGGTCCGGATCTCCTCTTCTTGCCAGATAGGATGAAGACTTTGGACCCTCTTCTGGACTCTTCTTGCCGGATAGGATGAAGACTTCGGACCCTCTTCTGGACGGATCGGTGATACCCGGCGTGGTGAAGACAAGGTAGGAAGATCTTCAGGGGCTTAGTGTTAGGTTTTTTAAGGGCGTTTGAGTTAGATTAGGGGGTATGTGGGTGTGGGTTGTAATGTTGGGGGGGGTATTGTATGTTTTTTACAGGCAAAAGAGCTGTTTTCTTGGGGCAATGCCCCGCAAAAGGCCCTTTTAAGAGGGCTGGTAAGGGTAAAAGAGAGTTGTAAAATATTTATTTTAGAATAGGGTAGTGCATTTTTTGTATTTGGGAGGGGCTTTGTTTATTTTTTTAGGGGGCTTAGAGTAGGTGTAAGTAGTTTAAAATTCTTGTAATCTTTTTTATTTTTTGTAATTTAGTGTTTGTTTGTTTTGTAATTTAGTGTTTGTTTGTTTTTGTAATTTAGTTTAGTTGATTTAATTGTTAGATAATTGTAGATAGTTTATTTAATTAATTTATTGATAGTGTAGTGTTAGGTTTAATTGTAACTTAGGTAGGATTTATTTTACAGGGCATTTTGTAATTATTTTAACTAGGGTAGCTATTAAATAGTTAATAACTATTTAATAGCTATTGTACCGTGTTAAAATAAATACAAAGTTGCCTGTAAAATTAATCCTATAATAGCTACAATATAATTATTATTTATATTGTAGCTATAGTATGGTTTTTTTTACAGGGTAAGTATTTAGAGTTAAATAGGAATAATTTAGTTAATAAGATTTATTTTATTTCGTTAGATTTAAATTATATTTACCTAGGGGGTGTAGGGTTAGGGGTAGACTAGCTTTAGGGGTTAATACATTTATTAGAGTAGCGGCGAGGTCCGGTCGGCAGATTAGGGGTTAATACTTGAAGTTAGCTGTCGGCGATGTTAGGGGAGGGCAGATTAGGGTTAATACTATTTATTATAGGGTTTTTGAGGCGTAGTGAGGCGATTAGGCGTTAATACATTTATTATAGTAGCGGTGAGGTCTGGTCGGCAGAATTAGGGGTTAATAATTGTAGGTAGGTTAGCGGCGACATTGGGGGGGCAGATTAGGGGTTAATAAATATTATGTAGGGGTCGGCGATGTTAGGGGCAGCAGATTTAGGGGACATAGGGATAATGTAGGTTGCGGCGGTGTGCGGTACGCAGATTAGGGGTTAAAAAAATTTAATAGAGTGGCGGCAATGTGGGGGGGGGGGGGGGCCTCGGTTTAGGGGTACATAGGTAGTTTATGGGTGTTAGTGTACTTTAGAGCACAGTATTAAGAAAGCTTTATGAACCGGCGTTAGCCCAGAAAGCTCTTAACTCCTGGCTTTTTTCTGCGTCTGGAGTCTTGTCATTAGATTTCTAACGCTCACTTCAGCCAAAACTCTAAATACCCGGCGTTAGAAAGATCCCAGTGAAAAGATAGGAGTACGCAATTGACGTAAGGGGATCTGCGGTATGGAAAAGTCGCGGCTGGAAAGTGAGCGTTAGACCCCTTACCTACAAGACTCTAAATACCACGGTAGGACAAAACCAGCGTTAGGAACCCCCTAACGCTGGTTTTGACGGCTAACGCAGAACTCTAGAATCTAGGCGTAAGTTCTCACAATTTTGTTTCTTGGTATATTTCTGTAATAGCTCTTCTCTAGGGATGACCACTGATCTCTCTCTAGCTGTCGACACTAGAGTGGGACTTAAAACCTTTTTGCAAAAATGTATTCTCCATAACGATCTGCTTCTATTTCAAAATCATTATCCATAGTACAATTTCTACAAAGACTCCTGAACTGCCCATATGGGATATTAGTCTTCCAGCTGATAAATGGCTACTATTGGCATAAGGAAGCCATTACTATCAGATGATTTCTGTAGTTTTTAAACTGCTATGGTGTTAGTGTAAACAATTTCTAAATAAAGTGAGATCAAGGAAATCAAATTTCTCACTATCTAGCTTGTATGTGAATGTTAAATTATAGTTGTTCATATAATATGTTTGCAAAATGGATTCAGCTCAACTACAATCTCCTTTCCAGATCATAATAATGTCATCTATATATCTGTAGTAACTAATTATATTGTCACGTGAAAGGGTTATTGTGACGATGATAATATTTGTTAAGCCCAGAATGTTATTCAGAGGTAATTTATCTAAGTAATATTGCTACTGCACTTTGCACTTTACAAGTGTGTGTCTTACTATTTATTGTTAGTATTTTGATTATTTTAATTTTATAAAGTTTATGATTTATTATTCTAATGCTCTTACTGTGAGATTCTATTAGCAATTTTTCACGCTGTGAATTTTTATAGATATCTATACCTACATATAATTATACGAGTCCTAAAGCCCATTCACATGGGCCATTTTTTGCAGTACAGCGGTCCCACCCCTTGCACTCTCTCCCTCCCCCTCTCTTTTGCACTCTCTTTCTCCCTCCCCCCTCTCTTTTGCTCTCTCTCTCCCCTCTCTTTTGCGCTCTCTCCCCCCCTCTCTTTTGCGCTCTCTCTCTCCCCCTCTCTTTGCACTCTCTCTCATCCCCTCTCTTTTGCACTTTCTCTCTCCCCCTCTCTTTTGCACTCTCTCTCTCCCCTCTCTTTTACACTCTTCCCCCCTCTCTTTTGCGCTCTCTCCCCTTCTCTTTTGTGCTCTCTCTCACCCTCTCTTTACACTCTACCCCTCTCTGTTGTGCTCTCTTTCTCTTCCCCCCCCTTTTGCGCTCTCTCTCTCTCCCCCCTCACTTTTGCGCTCTCTCTCCCCCTCTCTTTTGCGCTCGGTCTCTCCCCCCTCTCTTTTGCGCTCTCCCCCTCTCTTTTGTGCACTCTCTCCCTCTCTTTATCCCCTCTCTTCTGCTCTCTCTCCCCCTCCTCTTTTGAGCTCTCTCTCTCCCACTCTCTTTTGCTTCTCCTCCCTCTCTTTTGTGCTCTCTCTTCTCCCCATCTCTTTTGTGCTCTCTCTCTCCCCCTCTCTTTTGCGCTCTCTCTCTCCCCCTCTCTTTTGAGGCTCTCTCCCCCTCTCTTTTGCGCTCTCTCTCTCCTCCCCCCTCTCTTTTTGCGCTCTCTCTCTCTCTCCCCCTCTCTTTTGCTCTCTCGCTCTCCCCATCTCTTTGCGCTCTCTCTCCTCCCCCTCTATTTTACTCTCTCTCCCCCTCTCTCTCCCCTCTCTTTTGCGCTCTCTCTCCCCTCTCTTTTGTGCTCTCTCTCCCCTCTCTTTTGCGCTCTCTCCCGCTCTTTTGCGCTCTCACCTCACCCCCTCTCTTTTTGCGCTCTCTCTACCCCTCTCTTTTGTGCTCTCTTTCTCTCCCCCTCTCTTTTGTGCACTCTCCCTCCTCTCTTTTGCTGTCTCTCTCCCTCTCTTTATCCCCCCTCTTCTGTTCTCTCCCCCTCTCTTTTGAGCTCTCTCTCTCTCCCCCCCCTTTCTTTTGCGCACTCTCTCCCCCCTCATCTTTTGCCCTCTCTCCCCCCTCTCTTTTGCGCTCTTCTCCCCTCTTTTTGCGCTCTCTCCTCCCCCCTCTTTTGTGCTCTCTTCTCCCCTCTCTCTTGCGCTCTCTTTCCCCCTCTGTTTTGCACTCTCTCCCCACCCTCTTTTGCGCTCTCTCTCGCCCCCCCTCTTTTGCTCTCTTCCCTCCCCCCCTCTCCCTCCCCCGCTCATCTCCTCCCCCCTCTCTCTCCCTCCCCCTCTCTCTCTCCCCTCTTTTTTAATCTCTCCCCCCTCTCTATCTCTCTCCCTTTTATCTTGCGAGCAACCACGCCTGGGGCCATGCCCCTTCACATCTGGTCACGCCCATTCATGCACGGCACGCCCCCAATCATGCCCAGCCACGCCCACCACTGCCGCAGATCAGGTAGGGATCGCAAAGGCCAGGTGTGTTTGTCCTCGTGCTGTCTCTACTACTGCGCATGACAGCTTCGGGACAAACACACTTGCCTTTTATAAATAGGATATATGTATATATTATGTATAGATATTTTGTTACCTTCATGCACTCACTCATTAATATAAAAACCCAGCCCAGGGTCTCCTCAATAACTTCATAGAAAAACCATCACAGAAGAGGGCACTCACAGGTCTTTGTATTATCCAAACAGTATCTTTATTTAACAAAGATAATCTACAAATACAATATCTAATAATTATTCAGATCACAAACTGACATTGCATGTACAGCAACTAACATACAGCTAGATTACGAGTTGAGTGCTATGACTCAAATAGCAGGGTTATGGGCCATAACACATAATTTTCCCTAATTCAGGCCATTACAAGTTTTGTCGGTATAGGTGTACCGCAAGCCTTTAAGCCTGTAACCAAGTCAGTACCGCACTCGTAAAAATGACGTTTTTTAATGGGATTCCCATAGCGATGGTATTACGAGTTTTTCTGGGAGGCTAAAAAGCGAGCGTTTACACTCTAAAACGACAAGATCCGTAACACCATCTAAAGTCAGTAGTTATGAGTTTTACGCTACAAATCTGTAACATAAAACTCATAACTAATGTGTTAAAAAGTACACTAACACCCATAAACCTACCTATTAACCCCTAAACCCGAGGCCCTCCCAAATCGCAAACACTATAATAAATTTATTATCTCCTAATCTGCCGCTTCCGACATCGCCGCCACTAATAAAATTTATTAACCCTATTCTGCCCGCTCCCTCCGACATCTTCACCACTAGTACTAAAGTTATTATCCCCTAAACCGTCGCCCTCACCACATAGCAAACACTATTTAAGATATTATTAACCCCTAATCTGCTGTCCGCCCACATTGCCCCACTATACTAAAGTTATTAAGCCCTACACTGCTACCACTATAAGAGAACCTATTAACCCCTAAATCGAAAGCCCCCCACAACAAAGTAAAATAAAGTATTAACCCCTAAACCGAAAGCCCCCCACATTTGGCAATAAGCTAATTTCAACGAGTAACCCCTAAACCTAACTGCCCACCTAACGTTATATTAAAATTACAATTTCCTATCTTAAATTAAATTAAAACTTTCCCTGTCAAATTAAAAAAACTAAGTTTAAACTAACAATTAAACTATATGATTATTAAACTAAAATTAAACTAACTACCAATTAAAGAAAACTAAACTACACATTTAAAAAATCCTAACACTACTCTAAAAATTACAAAGTATCTAATTACAAAAATAAAAAGACTAAATTAGGGAAAATAACAAACGAAATTATCAAAAATAAAGAAAGAATTAACACCTAATGTAATAGCCTATCAAAATAAAAAAGCCGGGGGGGGGGCGAAGCTAACCCTGAACTGAGTGGTAGCATCCTGTGAAGAGCTCTGCTTGTGACAAGTAGATAAAGCCAAAATGTATCCATAAAAACTGAGCAGAAAGGTGAACTATCCTGTGCCTGAGGAGGATCATTTTGGAGGATCATTTGATACCAGTAACCACCATGTACCCCAGGGCCGGAGGACCAAATTCAGTCTAACTACCCTGATCCTGGGCCATTGATTGATAACTGCAGGGTCGCCATCTTAGGCCTTCATCCCAGCCGCACAAAACAGTATACCCAACACCTGGACATCAGCCACTTGCTATCCTCCTATCGATTGGGCCCCTAGGCTGTGGTGGATTACGGATACTGAGCTCCTGGGGGCATTGCCGGGTGATCCTGCACCAAACCTGACAGCCAGTGTAGCAGCTGGGAAGCCCACGAGGCCGACCACAGCCGACACGACTAACCTGGTAATAGACCTCCCCACCCCCTACTGCAACTTTGGGAGCCAGCCCTACCTTAACAGCGGGGGTTAGCTTGTTGCTGAGTCACACTGGGCAGGGAGTACTTCATCACCCACTACTAGCCCTCAGCCCTCTGCTACTCCTGACACGTCTGCCCACATAACTCACACAAGACTTGAGAGAGAGCCCCAATAGGTAAACTCCCTGGGGATGGGGGAGGATAAAAAAGCATTGTGGGAAGGGGAAGCCAGGGCTGCAAATAAAAATAAAAATCAACATAATTTTAATAAGAGACTCTTGAAGACAAGAGAGGACCCATTAAGCCAGGTGCAGCTAAAAGCCTTATCCTCACTACTATACCTCTGAGGCCCCTGCAGGTACCCTTCTCCCAAATTTTGCCAATCCATTATAAGGGACCTTAGTTACACCTCCCAGAGGATCCCTATCTGTCTTGTTCACCAACCACTGAGAAAGCCCTCTCATTAGCCCACTCTCCCCCATTTCCCACCTGGATGCCAGGTGGGGTCATATCCCAGATTCCTACCTAGCTTCGTCAATAGGTGACACTTCCCCTGGAGAGTGGGCCTACCACATCAAATCTGGAGCAACTATATTCTACAGCTACCAGCTGCAGCTGCCTTCTCTCCTCTACGCTTATGCTAGGTTAGAGTGGCGTTGAATGACAGGGCCTACATAGTATAAATGACCGATGCCACTCTCGGGCCCCCTGGGGTGAGTTTATACACAGATCTGCCTGAGGCCAAAAGCATCTACAACGTCCCCCCCCACAGATAATAGAAAAGGGGGCTCCTGTGTGATCACCTTGTACTCCAGCTGACACAGCAGCTAGACCTAACTTTGTCTGTCCAGGATCTACCTAGAGGGCCTTGAGAGCACATGTTTTAGAGCCAGAGGAGAAAATCCAAGTTGCATAACTCCCAAAAGAAGTACTGTGCTGGATCCGCTTCCATTCGGTCCTCAGCGGCCCAACAGGAGGCTTCAGATGAGGACCCCTCATATTCTAATACCCAGTACAAAGAGCCCTCCTAGGGGGGCCTCCCTTGGTAATACCTGCAACAATAATAGGCCTCCTGCTGGTGATTCTGCAACCCTAATAGATACCAGCAAATCTTTGCTGGCAGGGCACCACGACTCTATGACTAAGAGAGTTCGATAAGTCCCATCTGTCTGAAGAGGGACATTGCTTCCTTTGGGGGAGAGGACTGATGCCCTGGAAACAGGAGGACTCATTATTAACCACACTAACCTCCTCTCCTACACAGAGAATCTAGCTACCCAGATTATCCTCATTAGAGGCCAAACTCACTGAACTAGAGACTAGTCCAGTAGAAATAACCTACTGATAAGACCTAGACGGCTACTTAAAAGAACTTTTCAAGGAAATGGTCCCAGAGGCTAAAGACTCTGATTTGCTGATGATAGAGCGGCCCGTCCCTGCTCTCTCGTCGACAGATAAACTGAAGGAATATAGTCATGAGGCTCCATTACTTTACCTTCAAGAACCAGCTTATAAACATAGATCTAAAGTCTAAGACACTACCAGAAAGAGTATTGAGCAGATCCATATTTCCCAGATGTATTGTCTCACACATTGTCCCTGAGGAGGACTTTGTGGGACTCCACAAAAACCCTCAGAAGCCAATGGCATCAGATATACATGGGGATTTCCTGTAAATCTACTCATCACCAAAGACGGACCACCTACACTCGGCATCAACAAAGGTGGAGACTTCTTACTGAAGATGAGAGGGATTTGGAGACTCCCTCTTCTAGAGGGCTGCTTCCACTGAGAGTGGGGTGCAACCGGAGTGAAACCCCTACCGAGGAGACCGAAGCCAGCCTCTTAGACGGGCAGGCCCCTCTCACACAAGATCCTCCCTGAGGAGAGACTTTCTCACTTTAGGTCCCTCTATTCATTGACTGGTGACCTCCTAAGCCACGAGCTGATAAGAAAATTTCCAAATTGATATCCTTTGCAAAGTTTGTTTCTCTATGTGTCCAAGTTATCCTGTTTGACACAAAGGATATTTTTTTCATATACTCTACAGTATTCTACAGTTCCTGCATTGACTGTTATCTGGTTCATAGACTATTTAAATGTTTGACACTGGGTGCCCATTAACCTCCTTATATCCACAGGTTTGCACCCCATGTTATGAGGATAGGCACAACTACATGCCTGCAGGCTAAGTATAAAATTTAAATGGGAATCATAATGGGATCAAACACTTAGGCGTTTTCCTCTCTCACGACTTCAAGAAGGTAGTTGAGACCAACCATGATCACTTCTTACAGACCGTTAAACAGACGATTACACTCCCCAGATACAAGGAGATATCTTGGATAGGTAGAATTTCTGCATTTAAAATGATGCTCCTGCCGAAACTCCACGTACCTTTATAGGTGCCTCCCACTTAAAATCCCAAATACATACCTCGATACCTATCAATCCATTTTGAATAAATATGTTTGGGCCGGACTCTTGCCCTCGTATTGCAAGTAGAATACTACACGCCCCAATTGATAAAGGAGGACTGGGTCTCCACAATCTCAATTAATACTACGAGGCAGCATGCTCACCTACATCTCGGTTTGGGGGCCCTTCCAGGGAACCACCCAGATGGTATGACATAGAGACAAGCCTCACTCCCCCATGGTACCCTCCTCTCTGACCTGATCCCCCAACACTGCAAGACCCTTCCCTTTCCTTCTAATGCAATCATTAAGCACTGCCTACCTTGTGGCACAAACTACACGCAACTCCACGATGGTTTGCCCCGCACCCCTCCCCAATCATAGTATACAGGGTCTTCTTAAAGGCCTCCCTGACTCCAATGCCACGGGTTGGCCTCCCTAAATGTTACTACAATATATTAATTTTATGTCGGGAATACTTGCCTCCTACCCACGAGCTACTTGCGCAGTATGCAGGTCCCGCAGAAAAATGCTCTTTGAGGTGCTACGCTTTAGGTCACTGCTGCACAGATGGAATTTCTTTAAAACTCCACCACGCATTAACACACCGTTGGGAGTCACGTTGGACCCTGGGGTACAGGGGCAAAAAACACTTACGACACATTACTAATGGTCTCCTACATTGCCCTACTTTACAAAAAAACACACCAATATTTTAGGCATGGGAGAGAGACCAAGATAGAGTTACTGGAATACTAGAATATGGACGAGAGCCATTACTGACACCAGGAAGGCCATTCACTGCATTACTCTTTTGAGTTATACTATAAATTGCTTACAAGAGGGCATTGGGTCCCAAGTAGACTACACAAAAGTTCGACGCCACCACCCCAGATAGGTGCTGGAGAGGATGTGGTCAAAAGGATATGACATTCACATCTGTGGAGGTGTCCAGAAATACGTAAGCTGTGGTCTAAAGTTTCACCATATTCCGACACATCTCCTGTCTACCAACAAGGGCCCTGAAGCTTACTTACTTCACTTAGATATCCCTCAACTCCCTAAGCCCCGAAAACACCTCTTAATTTACCTTTTGATATCCACCAAATTAGCTATCACACAATACTGGAGACAACAGAGTGCCCCTTCTATAGATAAGGTGGTAGAGAGCATCTCAACTTAGGGACGAAGGAGGCAGGCTGTATACCTCAATAGAGGAATTAAAGACTTTCATATAGACACTTGTCCCCATGGGACAACCGCTCACCCCGCAAGATGTAGCTACTAGATCTTAACCACAAATATCCGCCTGAAACCCCTCTCTCCCCCTCCCTGCTCACCCTCTCCCTTTTTCCTTCCTCTTTCTCTCTCTCTTTCTTACTTTTCCTTGTTACTGATTTGTGATGATGCAAGATGCCTTCTAATAGTGTGGTGTTTGCAACACTGTTTTGCTCAGCGCACCTAGTATCTTTTGCAATGTATGTTTGGGCTGTATACTTCAGCACCATTTAGTAAAAGTTTTTTTTCTTTTTTCTCTTCTTATGGAGGTATAAAAAGTGTTGCGGATCCTTCTTGGATGTGAAGCGAGAGCCCCTATGTAGATTGGTTATTCATCAAGCAGTCTGCCTACTATGTAAAATGGAAAGAAATACCTATGTACCATCTTATTTTTGTAACTTTGTTTGATATAACCTCAATAAAAAAAAATGATTGTTAAAAAAAAAAAAAAACACCCAAAAAAAACCCCAAAAAAACCCTAGCCTACAATAAACTAACCAATGGGGGCCCTTAAAAGGCCTTTTGTGGGGCATTGCCCCAAAGATATTAGCTCTTTTACCTGTAAAAAAAAATTACAAAGACCCCCCCAACAGTAAAACCCACCACCCAACCATCCTCCCAAAATAAAAAAACTAAATCTAAAAAAACCTAAGCTGAAAAAACATAATTTATTAAGAACTTACCTGATAAATTCATTCTTTTATATTAAGCAAGATCCATGAGCTAGTGACGTATGGGATATACATTCCTAGCCAGGAGGGCAAAGTTTCCCAAACCTTAAAATGCCTATAATACACCCCTCACCACACCCACAATTCAGGTTTAATGAATAGCCAAGAAGTGGGGTGATAAGAAAGGGAGCGAAAGCATCAAAATAATGAATTGGAAGAATTGTGCTTTAATACAAAAAAATCGTAACCACCACAAAAAGGGTGGGCCTCATGGACTCTTGCTAATATGAAAGAAATGAATTTATCAGGTAAGTTTCTTACATAAATTATGTTTTCTTTCATGTAATTAGCAAGAGTCCATGAGCTAGTGACGTATGGGATAGCAGATACCCAAGATGTGGAACTTCCACGCAAGAGTCAATAGAGAGGGAGGGATAAAATAAAGACAGCCATTCCGCTGAAAAATTAATCCACTACCCAAATCAAAAGTTTCAATTTTTATAATGAAAAAAAAACCCTGAAATTATAAGCAGAAGAATCAAACTGAAACAGCTGCCTGAAGTACTATTCTACCAAAAACTGCTTCTAAAGAAGAGAAAACATCAAAATGGTAGAATTTAGTAAAAGTATGCAAAGAAGACCAAGTCATTGCTTTGCAAATCTGATCAACAGAAGCTTCATTCTTAAAAAGCCCAGGAAGTAGAAACTGACCTAGTAGAATGAGCCGTAATCCTCTGAGACGGGGATTAACCCGACTCCAAATAAGCATGATGAATCAAAAGCTTTAACCAAGATGCCAAAGAAATGGCAGAAGCCTTCTGGCCTTCCTAAAACCAGAAAAGATAACAAATAGACTAGAAGTCTGTCTGAAATCTGAGTAGCTTAACGTAATATTTCAAAACTCTTACCACATCCAAAGAATGTAAGAATCTTACCAAAGAATTCTTAGGATTAGGACACAAGGAAAAAACAATAATTCCTCCACTAATGTTGTTAGAATTCACAACTTAGGTGAAAATTGAAATGAGGACAGCAAAAACCACCTTAACCTGATGAAAAATCAGAACAAGGAGATTCACAAGAAAGAACAGATAATTAAAAAACTGTTCTAGCTGAAGAGATGTCTAAAAAGAACAATACTTTCCATGAAAGTTATTAATGTCCAAAGAAAGCATATGCTCACACAGAAGAGCCTGTAAAGCCTTCAGAATCAAATTAAGACTCCAAAGAGGAGAAATTGGCTTAATGACAGGCTTGATACGAACCAAAGCCTGAACAAAACAATGAATATCAGAAAGATTTAGCAATTCTTACTGTGAAACAGCACAGGAAAAGCAGAGATTTGTCCTTTGAAGGAACATGCAGACAAAACCTTATGAAGAAACTAAAAAATCCTAGGTATTCTAAAAGAATGCCAAGAGAATTCATAAGAAGAGCATCATGAGATGTAAATCTTCCAAACTCGATAATAAATCTTACTAGACACAGATTTACGAGCCTGCAACATAGTATTAATTACTGAGTCAGAGAAACTTCTATGACTAAGTACTAAGCGTTAAATTTTCATACCATCAAATTAATAATTTTGAATTCCTGATGAAAAAAACGAATGTTAAGATATAAGGTCTGGCCTTAATGGAAGTAACCAAGATTGGCAACTGAACATCCGAACAAGAACCATATACCAAAACCTGTGTGGCTACGCTAGAGCCACCAGCCGCACCAAAGATTGCTCTCTGATGATTTTGAAAATCACTCTTAAAAGAAGAACCAGAGATGAAAAAATATAGACAGGTTGATAATTCCAAGGAAGTGTTAATGCATACACTACTTCCGCCTGAGGATCCCCGGACCTGAATAGGCCCCTGGGAAGTTCCTTGTTTAGATGAGATGCCAACAGATCTATTTCTGGAAGCCCTCACATCTGAAAAATTGAAAAACTTATCTGGGTAAAAGGAACCATTCCCCCAGATGTAAAGCTTGATTAACAGAGATAATCCGCTTCCCAATTGTCTATACCTGGGAAAAAAACACAGAAATTAGATAGGAGCTGGATTTAGCCCAAGCAAATATCCGAGATACTTCTGTCACAGCCTAAGAACTGATAGTCCCACCCTGATGATTGACATACGCCACAGTTGTGACATTGTCTGTCTGAAAAAACAATAAACGTCTCTTCTTCAAAAAGAAACCAAACTGAAGAACTCTGAGAATGCACAGAGTTCCAAAAATATGAAATGGTAATCTCGCCTCCTGAGATTTCCAAACCCCTTGTGCTGACAGAGATCCTCAGACCACCTCCCAACCTAAAAGACTCGCATCTGTAGAGATCATGGTCCAGGTTGAAAGAACCGAAGAGACCTGTAGAACTAAATGATGGTGATCTTAACCACCGAATCAAAGATAGTTAAACATTAGGATTCAAATATATAAAAAGTGATATCCTAGAATCCCTCCACCATTATTCAGTATAAGAAACTGGAAAGGTTTCCTAAATGAGCAAAGGGAATCGAATCCAATGCTGCAGCCATGAAACCTAAAACTTCCATGCATATATAGCAACTTGAGAGAAAATAATAGAGACTGAAAGTTCCGACAAACGGAACCCAATAAACTTGTCACTTGTCTGTTAGAGACAAAAACATTGACACAATTTATCTGGAAACCTAAAAAAAGGTGACCCCTTGTGTGAGGAATCAAGGAGCTTTTGATAAAAAGATCCTCTAACCATGTCTTGCAGAAACAACAAAGTTGAATCATATGAGATTCCACAGAATAAAAAGACTGAGCCAGTACCACAATACCGTCCAAATAAGGAACACTGAGAACCTTGAAAAGATTCTTAGAGCTGTCGCTAGACCAGAAGGAAAAGCAACAAATTGGTAATTGCATGTCAAAAAAAGAGAATCTCAGAAAATAAAAATAATCTGAATGAAAACAGAAAATGAAGATATGCATCTATTGTATCTAATGTAAACAAATAATGCCATCACTGACCAAAAAGGCAGAATAGACCATATAAACACCATTCTAAAAGATGGTACATTATATGACAATTCAAAAAGATTTTCTATCTTTGGAACAATGAATAGTCTTGAATAAAACCCCAAAACCCAGTTCCTAAAAATGGAACTGGAATAAATACCCCAGAAGACTCCAGGTCTGAGCAGCGCTTGAGCCCCAATGGGTGACCAGCCGCGCTTCACCAGTACCCAAAACATATAGGTCTGAAACACACTTCAGGAAAGTGTTAGTCTTACTGGAATAGCTGGAAATACGATAGAGAAAAAAGACTTCTCACAGATGGTTTTACTCTGAATCCTATTCTGTACCCAAAGTCTAAGAAGTTTGGACCGAATAGAACCAAACAAATTTCAAAAAAGTCTTAACCTGCCCCCTACCAGCCAAGCTGGAATAAGAACCGCACCTACATGCAAATTTGGGGAGCTGACTTTTAAAAGGCTTAATTGAATGAAGAAAAAAACTTTCAATTATAAACATGTTACTTGGAAGAATTCAGGACTCCCATTCCTTAGTAAGAACAGAAAACTAATATAAGCTTAAAGTTTTAGTCTTAGAACTCAATCTTGAAGCCCATAGTAACAGTTAAAGAATTGAATCCAATTATAAACCAAATAATTGATTATCTTGGAAAAAAAGAAATATGGATTTTAGAAATCAAATTAGCATTCCAAGATTGAAATCACAAAGTTCTTCTAGCTGAAATAGCTAAAGACATAGATTAAACCTCATTTGCGAAAATATTTAATAAAATGACAACACAAATTAAATTATTAGCATGTTAATTAAGTTAAAGGACCAGTCAACACACTGGACTTGCAAAATCAACAAATGCAAGAAAACAAGACAATGCAAAAGCACTAAGTCTGAACTTCAAATGAGTAGTAGATTTTGACCATTTAACAATGCTAAACAAATCATAATCCGATACTTGATCTTAAAGTATCCAACCAGAAAGATGAAGCAATTACAACATCAGCCAAATAAATTACAGGTCTAAGAAAAGTACCTGAAAATAATTTTCCTTAAATAAGACATGACCATCTGAAGGAAGAAAATAAATACTATTTGCTATAAGAATAATAGTATATTTAGCAGAAGTAGAAGTAGGCCCCATTAATTTGGGGAATCTTTCCTCAAAAACTGAAAACTAACTGCCTATTCCATTCCCTAGTATCAGGAACTGGAAAAAAAAACCTCTGAAGAAACCACAGAAGATAAATAAGCATAATTTAAATGGTTAACTAGTCTTTAAAATCAAAAGAACTAGTTACTTCAATATCCAAAATAATCAACACCTTTTGAACAAAGAACAAATGTACTCTATTAAAAAATAAAAAGTAGATTTGTTAGTGTCAATATCTGATGAAGAAAAAATTCTGAATGAGAAAAAACACCATCAGAGAAGGATAATTCAGTATGTTGTTGGTCATTTTGAAACTTTATCAACTAAAAAAGAAGTTTGAAAAAGACCTAAAATTTCTTTTTTAGAAGACAAAGCTTTTAAAATAGAATCAGAAAAATATTCTTATAAATTTTCTAAGTATATCTTGTACATAAGATGTAAAAAGAATAGCAATATATAAAGCATAAATACTAATGGATTCTGCATGTAAAAGTTTATCATGATAACTTATTACAAACCATAGCTAAAGATTCATAACATTTAAAATAAATGAACTTAGCTTTGATAGGACTGATCTCAGTCAACAGGAATCCCTCAGCATGTTTTGATACAGGAACAGTATACGAAAAATCTTGCAATATGTAATAGAAAAAAAACAACATATAAAGCAAAATTATTAAATTCCTTAAATGACAGTTTCAGGAATGGGAAAAAATGCAAAACAAACAAGCCTCTAGCAACCAGAAGCAACAAAAAAGTGAGACTTAAATAATGTGAGAAAAAGTGGAACAAGTATGACGCCCACATTTTTGGCGCCAAGTATGACGCCCACATTATTGGCGCCAAGTACAACGCCCATATTTTTTGGCGCCAAGTATGACGCCACATCCTCTGACGCCGAAAATGACGCCCACATTTTTTGGCGCAAAAAAACATCTGAACACACATGCGTCAAAAAATGACGTAACAACGAACAAACTTCCGGCGTCAACTACGGCGCCGGAAATGACAAAATTTTGCGCCAAAAAAAGGTTGCGCCAAGAATGACGCAATAAATTGAAGCATTTTCCCTAACAGCCCGCAGGGAAAAAAGTCAATTGAAAATTTTCAAGGTAAGAAAAAAATATTTATACATATGCATTATCCCAAATAATGAAACTGACAGTCTGAATGAAGGAATACTGATTATCCTGAATCATGGCAAATATAAGTTTAAACACATATATTTAGAACTTTACATATAAAGTGCCCAACCATAGCTTAGAGTGTCACAAAAAATAAGACTTACTTACCCCAGGATATTCATCTACATATAGTAGATAGCCAAACCAGTACTGAAATGAGAATCAGTAGAGGTAATGGTATATAAGAGTATATTGTCGATCTGAAATGGGAGGTAGGAGAAGAAATCTCTACGACCGATAACAGAGAACCTATGAAATAGATCCCCTAGAGGAAGACCATTGTATTCAAATAGGCAATACTCTCTTCACATCCCTCTGACATTCACTGCACTCTGAGAGGAAAACCGGGCTTCAGCCTGCTGCGAAGCGCATATCAACGTAGAATCTAGCACAAACTTACTTCACCACCTCCATGGGAGGCAAAGTTTGTAAAACTGAATTGTGGGTGTGGTGAGGGTGTATTTATAGGCATTTTAAGGTTTGGGAAACTTTGCCCCTCCTGGTAGGAATGTATATCCCATACGTCACTAGCTCATGGACTCTTGCTAATTACATGAAAGAAATGAAGGGTACAAACCAGATCTCAGAATAAACCACCTTTCTTTTAAAAAAAGAAGGTAGGCAAATACACAGAAATCACATCCGATGGGGGGGGGGGGGGGGGGGTACCAAAGAAAAGACAAAAACATAATAGCTGAGAGTGTGATCATCAATCTCAGTAGTTGAGTACTGAATGAACAAGAAATTTCTCTTTTAAACAAAGGCTTAAACTATGTACCCTCTCCTAAGATTGATGATTTTACTAATCAGATAGATTTAACTAGGTTTCAGCGACAGAGATTTGTACCAGACATATGACTCTAAATACACTCATTCTAAATTTAGGTCCAAATCCAGATTTGAACCCATCAATACCCACCCAGCAATTAGAACGTTCAAAACTGTATGTGCCAGAGAAATTAATATGGGATGTAATACCATTGATAAACATCATGTTAACATGAGTGGCCAGGAATGGCAAGTGTTACAAAGCCTACGTGATGACACATCAATAGTCATACGGTCCGATGACAAGGGCGGGGCCATTGTTGTCCTTGACCACTCATATTACAGAGAAGAGTTGTTAAATCAACTAAATGATACTGACACATACTCCATTTTGCCAAAAAAAATCCCACTAGGGCATACAAGGTTGCATTAGACAGAGTTTTGCTGTTAGCCATATTGATTACTGACCACCCAAAATATCTGTTCATTTCTACCATTCCAAAAATACATAAGGATTCGCTAAGACCCCCTCGATGCCCAATTATGTCAGCCATAGGGTCATTGTATTAGATTGTGGCTCAATTTGTTGATTAAACAGAGAGATTTGTGCACACAACGTCATGAGCCCTAATAATAAAGTGCAGCAATATTACAATGTCACAGAAAACTTCCCGTGGATTATCCCATCCACTCAACATATGGTGAAAGGTCAAACATTCAATAACTAATCAGTGTTATAGTCTGTTCATACACTTGGTATGTGGAGTAAATTCTGTGGCTGTATTACAGCTACCTTTAGCGTGCGTATACAGGCATACTCACACATTTAAACTGGAGGTCAGACGTCTGCATGGGCCATGGCATCCTCCCAAAACCTTGCAAGCAGGTGAAAATCTCTGGACAAAACTGTGCTGTTACAACTGGACGTCCTAATTCCTCCTCCCTCGTAACAGGCTGAGAAGCAGTGTATGACTCGTCACGATACACGTGACCATGTAATCCAATCACTGGCAGATTTGGTAGAAGCCTCCAACAGGGTTCTGTGTGCTGTGCTCCAGTGAGGTTCACAGGAAACCAGCAAAAGACAAATAATCAAAGTAGAATCCGTGAGCCTTGATGTAATCATAAAACTTGACTTTTATTCCATAAGGTTAAAACATATCGACAATGGTATACTTCAACTGGGTGAAAATGCCAAACAAGCTAAAGCCAAAGCGCTTGATCAGTAACGTCTCTGCCTTAACTGTCTGTCCCCTCCTATTTTACAGTTATCTTGTGGACTTCACTGCTGGGGTATAGAGTCCAATATGTGATGACTCATAGGGGCGGATTTACCATTGCCTGAATGGTGCCTAATGCACCTGTTTCTACACGAGCCTTCAGGCTCGCCGGAAACACAAGATAAGAAGCAGCGGTCTTAAGACCGCTGCTTCTTAACTCGTACGACTCCTCTGCAGACATCAATCTGCCCAATTGAATACAATCAGGTTGATTGACAACCCCTGCTAGTGGCTGATTGGCCACGAATCTACAGGGGGCGGCATTACACAAGCTGGTCTCCAGATCTGCTTGTGCAATGTTAAATGCCGACAGAGTATGATGTCGGCATTCAGCGATGTCAGGCAGACATGATCCGCTACAGCGGATCATGTCTGTCCGACAAATGATAAATCGGCCCCATAGACTCTCATCACCTGATAAAAGAAAACAAAATGTATGCTTACATGATAAATTCATTTATTTCATGATAGTGAGAGTCCCCACTTTTGTACTTCTTTTGCCCTGCTTCATCTTTCCAGCTTTTCTGTTTCTACTTGACTGAGAATTCAGCAAAAGTGGGAGGGATTTAAAGCTCTGGTAGGTTGGGGTGTCTTTTGCCTCCTTTTAATGGTTAGGAGGGGAATTCCCACAAGTGATGACTCATAGACTCTCACCTTCATGAAATAAATTAATTTACAATCTTAAACAATAATTTATTATATTATCAAATTTGCTTCATTTTCTTGATATAATTTGTTGAAGGAACAACAATGCACATGCACTACTGGGAGTTAGCTGAACACATCAAGTCAATGAAAAGAGGCATATATGTGCAGCCAACCATCAGCAGCTAGCTCCCTGTAGTGCACTGCTGCTCCTGAGCCTATCTTGGTATGTTTTTCAACAAAGGATACTAAAAGAACAAAGCATATGTATAGCATACTTTCATTATACTACAGATGGCATAGGCACAGAATATAAAAACAGAATATTTTTATTGGATAACTAATGTCTTGAGGGAACCCAGTATGATGCTAATGTTGCTGTCAGCAAATTTTGCTCATCGCTGGAACATCATTATTTAAGTCATTCGATTTTTTATTTTCTTATCAGATAGCTTTTTAACATTTCTGCAAGATGAAGCTGAGTCCCACAGTGTACTGGAGAGACCTGCCAATACCATTACACGGCCATTAGACCCCTATGTTTATCAGTGGGACTGACAAAATGGAAGACTATATATATATATATATATATATATATATATATATATATATATATATATATATATGTTTTAATAACCCAAACCATATTCTTAAAGCCCCTAAATATAGTTTCTAAGCATATTAATTGTTTTCAGTATATTATGATTGGTGTAAGTTAGCCCACTGCTACCAAACATATACTGTACTTACCATAATGCCAGAATTTGCTAGCTAACCTGGCTTGAAAATAAATGTAAATGTGTATGTGTGCTTCTAACAGTGGTGGTAAAACCAAACATGCATGTAAACTGGAATCTTTCTGCATGTATCATACAAAGACAAAGTGTGATTCTTTGTACAGTGTTTAAAGGAACCGAAAAAGAGAAGGAACGAGTGATTAATACTAAGAGAAATAGGATAAAGGCAGAGAAGAGAGAGGAAGAGAAAAATAGTAATGAAGAGAGGAAAAAGGTTATGAAGAAACCAAAACAATAAGAGTAAGGAAATGAAAGAAATTAAAAGAAAATATTTTAATAATTCTATCTGTTATAAAGTTTACCAAAATAAGCATTGTGACAAATGAATAGGATGCTGGGAGATAATAGTGTGTGTTTATGTAAAAATGTTAAAAAAAAAGAATGAAGGAAAGAGAGAGAAATAGCAGGAGATTAGAGCGAATAAATGTGAGAGAGGGGCAAAATATAGGAATTAGAAAGAAAAAAATGGAAAACTGATTGAGAGGAGCAAACAGAAACCCAAGGAAGGGGAGAATTTATAACAAGAGAGAAAGGGTAAACCTGAGAATATACAGGAATCATAGGGGGCAGAGAGAGAGAGAGAAAATGTAGTTAGGGGAGTAAGAAGAGGTAACAGAAATTATAGAGAAGCAAAGATAGCAGAGAAGACCAAAGAAAGAGGTGGAAAAACTGAGACATGAGTGAGAGAAGGGAAAACAGTCAGCTCAGAGAGAGAAGGTAAAAACTGATATCTGAGAGAGAAGGGAAAACAGTCAGCTCAGAGAGAGAAGGTAAAAACTGATATCTGAGAGAGAAGGGAAAACAGTCAGCTCAGAGAGAGAAGGTAAAAACTGATCTAAATGATAGAGAACAGAGCTGAGAGAGAGAAGGTAAAAACTGATATCTGAGAGAGAAGGGAAAACAGTCAGCTCAGAGAGAGAAGGTAAAAACTGATCTAAATGATAGAGAACAGAGCTGAGAGAGAGAAGGGAAAAACTGAGAACTGAGTGAGAGAAAACAGAGCTGAGAGAGAGAAAGTAAAAACTGATATCTGAGAGAGAAGGGAAAACTGATAACTGAGTGAGAGAAAACAACAGAAGGGGAAACTGATAGAGAGGAGGAAAAACAGAGCTGAGAGGAGGAAAAACAGAGCTGAGAGAGAGGAGGGAAAACAGAGCTGAGAGAGAGGAGGGAAAACAGATCTGAGTAAGAGAAAGGAAAACTGAGAGAGAGAAGGCAAAGCTGAGATCTAAGAGAGAGAAGGAAAAAGCTGAGATCTGAGAGAAAGAGAAGGAAAACCTGAGATCTAAGCGAGAGAAGGAAAAAGCCGAGAGCTAAGAGAGAGAAGGAAAAGCTGAGATCTGAGAGAGAATGAAAAGCTGAGATCTGAGAGAGAATGAAAAGCTGAGATCTGAGAGAGAATGAAAAGCTGAGATCTGAGAGAGAATGAAAAGCTGAGATCTTAGAGAGAATGAAAAGCTGAGATCTGAGAGAGAATGAAAAGCTGAGATCTTAGAGAGAGAAGGGAAAACAACTGAGAGAAAGAAGGGAAAACTGAGAGAGGGGAAAGTAAATAAGGCAGAGGGAGAAAAGAGATGAGAGATTAAAACTAAGAGGAGAGAAACAGCAATAACGAAGAGTGAGAGAAAGATTACACCATAGAAGGGGTGAGAAGAAAATGAAGGGGAGGGGGGGAGAGATAAAGAGAAATCTGGATTAGAGGGATAAAAGTGGAAGAAAACCATAAAGAGTAATGCAGGATAGAAAATTAGAAAGGGATGGCAGAAATATTGAGTTGAGAGAAACCAGAGGGAGGGAAACTAATATGAAAACTAAATAGAGAGGGAGAGAAAAAACAGTGGGTGGAGAAAGAAAACCAGAGGGAGAGAGAGAAAAAAAAAATCAAAGGGTTAAAGACAAAAGAGAGAGAAACAGAAGGATGAGGAGCTATGCTGAAAAGTAGTGCAACAGAGGACATTAATGAATAAAGAATAACAAGTCTGAATAGAGGATGAGAGGTAGACAGAGAAATATCTTATAATTATTAATTTTTCCTGAGGCTTTTATTGCAATTTTGACATAAGATCTCTCCTGCACTGTATCTTCCTCTTATACTGATTTCTTGGATCTGATTTACAGCTCTTCACATCTTTAGCTGGTGAGTTCTCTGTGTTTAAACACTATTCTTTGGCTTAATTTTCAGTGCAAAAGCAAACACTCCACAGTGCCCTTGTTCTATGGGAAGTAACCAAGCTAATAATGCTCTTGAAATGGTGATTGCAGTGTACGTCTCCATAAACCTCTTATCTTGTGTGTAGTGTTTATATTGCTTTCAGTTCGACTCACAAACGCCACTGTTTGCTCTGTGCTGAAAATATTTACCTGTGTTTGGATGCTCTGCCTGCCATGTACATCTGAAGCAGAAAGATGTTTCTAGGAAATTCACCCTGCTCTTTGTCTCTAAACATCTATAGGGGCATCGGACAAACGGACACTATAAGATGTATTCTGCACATTGAGCAACGCTTGATTTGATTCTTCAATGCTGGAAAATTATACATCCACGTGGAATAGCAGTTTCTGCAATCCTGCACTTTTAAGTAACACCTTGAAAATCTCTATAATGGTGCTTCTTATTGTAACCATCACACTAGGAAATGTTGTGAGCCTCCTTGTCTTTCTGAGGACCAAACAGCATAGGACATCCCAGGGCTTTTTGAAAACTTCTTTAGCGCTGGCAGACTTGCCTGTAGGACTTCTGGTGGTGCCTTACTCTGTGTACAGGGAAGCCAGACATATTGTCTATGGGCTAGAAAACTATGGAGAAGAAACTCCTTCAGATCTCATCTCTATTATCCCCTGCTTCATCATGGGACCCCTCTTTGCTGGCTGCACTTTTGTCTCTATTTCCACTATTTTTTTGCTGTCAGTAGAAAGGAGCATTGCTGTGCTAAGACCTCTTCATAAGAAGGTGGTGATTACCAGGAAGAGAACTGGATATCTCATTATCATATCCTGGTTTATCAGCTTTTTATTAGCCATGATGCCCTTGCTTTTCAGTAGGGACATAACACTGGAATACAATTTCTGCAGCAAAATGTGCAACTATGCTTTCACCAGTAATCAGCCCCAGGGCTCCAGATGGAACATCATGCTCCTCTTTCCAGTCTTTGACTTTTCCCTCTTGGGTAGCACCTTTATCATCAATTTCATTACATTTGCAGCAATTAGGCAGTACTGTAAGTTGAGGAAACAGCTGGAGATGGATGCTCAGAGCACCTGTAGCAAAGTGTCATTTTCGGACATCACTGCAGCCAAAACAATTGGAATCCTCACATTTGCCTTCTCTGCTTCCTTTGGCCCCATTGCAGTGTTTGTAGTGGGCAATGTCCTTGGTTATAGCTGGTGTGAGTTTTCCTTTTATGCGTTTTGGATCCTGACTTCCAACAGTTGTTGGAATGTGGTCATTTACAGTGCCAGGGATATACGATTCAGACAAGGTGTTCGAGAGCTGTTCAGCAAAAGGGTGTTAAAGTCTCCAAGCCAGCAGCAGAGACCCACATTTCCTCCTAAAGAGGACAGTTCTTCCCAATGTGTGGCTGTTCTCAAGGAGATATTTCGTCCAGAAACTGCCTGATTTCACAGTATGATAAATCTATAATACAACTTTCTAGTAATTTTCAGGAATGGGATTTATGCACTTTCCTGATTCACTAATTGACAATACACATAAGATGATTCAGCCATAGTGCTGAACTATGTCCATATATATGTAATATATAAATTCTAACAACATTTTATTTATGTTAGGATGTGATCAAATTATGTTTACATGTTCCTGATTTGTTGAAATTTGACTGCAGTTCTTAGCCTGGTCCAGTACATCAGATTTCTAAATCCTGCAATAGCATGATTGTTTTTCCTCCTAAAACTTAAAGATTCCAAGACACTTAAAGGGACACTCAAGTTGAAATTAAACTTCATGATTCAGATACAGCAGGCAATTTTAAGCAACTTTCCAATTTACTTCAATTAACAAAATGTGCACATTCTTTTTATATTTACAGTTTTTGTGTCACCAACTTATACTGAGCATGTGCAAGAATTCCCAGCATATACGTATATGCATTTGTGATTGGCCGATGGCTGTCACATGATACAGGGGGAGAGGAAATAGACATAACTTTGCAATTTATTTAACAAAAATCTACTACTCATTTCAAGTTCAGACTAAGTGCTATTGCATTGTCTTCTTATGCATTTATTGATCATGCAAATCTTCTGTATTTACTGGTCCTTTAAGGTGAAGAGTCTAAAATATGGTCCCCTAATTCTTGTGTTGACCTTGCATTACTCTCATAATTTTTGCAGTTTGTGAACCTTTACAGACTCAGTAAGCCATTCTATAATGGATTTTTTTTTTAAAGGGACATTATACACTCATTTTTTCTTTGCATAAATGTTTTGTAGATAATCTATTTATAAAGTCTATACTGTTTGTTTGTTTTTTTAAATGTATAGTTTTGCTTATTTTTAAATAACATTGCTCTGATTTTCAGACTCCTAACCAAGCCCCAAAGTTTTATGTGAATACTGATGAATACCTACTCCAGCTTGCTCCTGTTTGTGTAAAGGGTCTTTTCATATGCAAAAGAAGCGGGGTGGGGGGGGGGGGGGAGTGTCTTATTTTCCACTTGCAGTGGGCTTTCCAGCTACCTTTTCAACAGAGCTAAACTGGGGGAGTAAGTTTTTAAACAGTTTTATACTGGATTTTTATATCAGTATCTGTGCATCTTATTCTTTATAGTAGTGTCTATTACATGCAGTTATATGAAAATGAGTGTATACTGTCCCTTTAACTATACATTTAAAATATAAAGCTCTTATTGTAGAACTATACTTCCTAGAATTAGTGCCTGGTGGTCATACGGCAGAAGAGAGGCTGATATTGACTATCTCCTTCCTGAGGGCATCTAGAAACATCACTTTACTGTAAGACAGTGGCTGGGATTTGTGTTTTTATTTCCCCCTTGGCTGTTAACTCCTTCATTGTTAACCAACTACAAATTATTTCTCTGGTATAGTATAGAAAGAACTTGAATGAAAGGATATTGGGAAAAGGCTTTATATATTTTTTTGGGGGAAAAATGATTAAATCTTAATGGTACCTGCAATGTAGGACTTAATGATTTAGAACAAGATAAGCTATCAACAGCAAAACATAACTGAGAACTGACACAAAATAACTAGCTTTCTAGTGAAGCAATTTCTCCTTACTGTATATTGCATCAATCTGTTCTTGAGAGCTCAGGAGCTGAAACTGTATAGAAATGCTGCCTGGTTGCTGATCTGTTTTTTGCCATCATTGTTAGAATATAATGTCTCCATAGAGAGCTAGGGGATGATGGAACAACCTTACCCATTGAGTAATCAGCATTGATCTCAATCAGGCTGATGAGTACACAGTGCTTTGTATATAAACAAACAGGAGCTCAAATGTAAGATGTATATTGTATGTTGTCCAAAATATTCTGGCTTCACAACTAAGCTAGGTTTATGTATCTTATAACTTTTAACCATATATAATAACTCTGTTGTAAACAGTTGTAGCATTTTTCAGATTAATTTGCTTTATTTAAAGATCCACTCTAGCTTTTGCTTTACCCTTCCCCATAGACTAATATAACTCTTTATAGTGTTTCATACAAACTGGATCTCCCATCTGTCCCTGTGTTATGGAAAACGACGTCTGTTCTTCATTTTCACAAATCCCCCTTTCTTGAGAAACAGCTTATTTACAGGGAAATAAATGTCTTTCATAATGCTTTTCCAATCACTGTGTTTTTAATGTGAGTTTAAGACAACGAGACAGGTATGAAAGTGCCTACTCTGCCATGGCTGTTTTTTCTATGCACATACTGTATGTGCCTATGTATAACCCTAGCTGCTCTACTCTTATTAAGTAGCATTTATAGCAGAAAGTAGAAGGTCTGTCTGGTTTTAAGAGTGTTGGTATATTCTGTCGTTATTGATGCATGCAGACCTAATTAATGACCAATTAATCTTGTATTTAACTCCTCCTGTTCTTCCCTTTACTCATTTATAAATATTCCTTTATTGCTGTATTCAGAATTTGTAACTTTTCTTATTTCTTTGTATAACAACTTTGAATTAAAATTTGGCATTCCTCAATTTTAACATGTTCCTATCTCCTATTGTTGTCTATAACTCCAACGTACAGATCCACTTATTTCCCCATAAATCCTTCTTTGTAGTTCTGTGTGTTCAATATAATTACCCCCAAGAACCCCTAGTTCAATTTAATTCCCTTTTTTTTTTTTTTTACTTCTCATGTTGTTCTTTATCTCTCTTTTTTATGTCTGCTCTATAAACTTCCTGCTATAAAAACTAATATTGCTCCTTATAATTCCTCCTATCATATTTATAATTTTCTTTGTGTACTTGCATGGTGTATTTGACACATCAGTAAAACATATGGCACAATTAGATAGCTCCCAGCATTTGTCCTATAGAAAGTGCAAGTGCACTTTTTTTTTTAAGTTTGGGCATAATAGGTGCGTGTGAGAATTCCTGGGCAGAGCTTGGGCTTTATTTGTCACAGTGGGCTTTCCTGGGTGGGGTTTGGGCATTATGTGTCAGAGTGAGCTTTCCTGGGTGGGGTTTGGGCATTTTGTGCCAGAGTGAGCTTTCCTGGGTGGGGTTTGGGCATTATGTGTCAGCATGGGCTTTCCTGGGTGGGGTTTGGGCATTATGTATCAGCATGGGCTTTCCTGGGTGGAGTTTGGGCATTATGCGTCAGCATGGGCTTTCATGGGTGGAGTTTGGGCATTATGTGTCAGCATGGGCTTTCCTGGGTGGGGTTTGGGCATTATGCGTCAGCATGGGCTTTCATGGGTGGAGTTTGGGCATTATGTGTCAGCATGGGCTTTCCTGGGTGGGGTTTGGGCATTATGTGTCAGCATGGGCTTTCCTGGGTGGGGTTTGGGCATTATGTGTCAGCATGGGCTTTCCTGGGTGGAGTTTGGGCATTATGTGTCAGCATGGGCTTTCCTGGGTGGGGTTTGGGCATTATGTGTCAGCATGGGCTTTCCTGGGTGGAGTTTGGGCATTATGTGTCAGCATGTGCTTTCCTGGGCGGAGTTTGGGCATTATGTGTCAGCATGGGCTTTCCTGGGCGGAGTTTGGGCATTATGTGTCAGAGTGAGCTTTCCTGGGTGGGGTTTGGGCATTATGTGTCAGCATGGGCTTTCCTGGGTGGGGTTTGGGCATTATGTGTCAGCATTGGCTTTCCTGGGGGGAGTTTGGGCATTATGTGTCAGCATGGGCTTTTCCTGGTTGAAGTTTGGGCATGATGGGGCAAATCAAAGAAATGCAAAATCTCACAATTTAGAATATAACCAATGTGTTTGCCTATCAAATGGTCTTATCTTTATGCCTCTCTCTTATGTTTTTAGGCTCATATAGATTTGTCTCTTCTAACCCTTTCTCTGTCATCTCTCTCTTCCCCCCTCAACCTCTCATTCCCTCCTTTCCATGTCTCTCTTTCCTTTCCTCTCTCTCACTGTCTCTCTCTCTGCTTCTCTGTTTTTCTTTTTCTCTCCTTCTCAAATATATACAAATTGCTGTTTTGCTCAGACTGCAATCTTGGACCATAGTTTTATACCTTCAGTATTTATCTCTGTATATATTTATATTATGTCCATTTATTAGAATGGAATTTGTGAATATTTTTGCTGTACAATACTATACTATTATGATGGATATTGTGTTTGTTTTGCTGTAAAATAAATATTTATATTAAACTGACTGATGTTGCATTTTTCTAAATGTCTGCAATTGTTAATTTAGGGATACAACCGTGTGAATGATACTGTTTATTATATTTTTTTACAGTACATTTTACAAAATGATGTAACACTAATTACATTTCTTTGTAGCTATAAATGATTAAAAAACATCCACCATTTACAATAGACTCTGACCTAGATTACAAGTGGCATGCAAACAATTTCATCATAGTTTGCGCTCCGTTTAAATTGCACTGATGTTAGAAGTTGAGCGCCAAAGGGCTTTAACATTGAGATACATACATATACATGTCTAATGATGGGTATGTATATATGTATGTATATATATATATATATATATATATATATATATATATATATGTGTGTGTGTGTCTATATATGTGTACATATGTATTAATGTATTTATATGTGTATATATGTATTTATAGACATATGTACACATATAAACACATACATATATATGTATACATATTGCCATTAAGTATGTATGCAATATTCATATTTATTTAAATTTTTAACTATGTGTTTACTGCAAATATTTTACATTCCTGTGTTCTGTACATAGTAGAATATGTTTTAAGTATTTCTAAATAGATATTCCTATATATACATCTGTGTATATATATATATATATATATATATATATATACCTATATATAATCATCTATATATATATATATATATAGATATAGATATAAATATATGTAGAACTATGTATTTATGAATAAATAGAACATATTTGGTTACGTAAAAAACATTGAAATATGAAATATTCATATTTTCATGTCGGGTTAGTGCTAATGAGAAAATGTTATGGTGTTTGCGCGAGAGTGGGGTGTTAGGTCTTTTTTCACTTTTATTTCTCCATTGACTTCCATGGGGGAATACGCGAACACACAGGCGATATTCAAAGTTCGGATTTTTGCACTAGTCGTTTTACCTCTAGAGCAAAGAAAAGTTTACTTTCAACTTGTTATACCAGCACAACCTGACAAGAACAAATATCTTATTTCTAGCTGAGTTTTTGCTATAGCGAAAACGCAAAATACCACTCTACTTTTAACCTGGCTCTCTATGTTTAAAGAAATACTTGTGTTGCATTAATGTGTTTCATATGCTGAAAGTTGTATCATTTTTATATGGAAAATTTCCAGCCTATTACTGGAGTGGAGTTTGACAATAGAAAAGATAAATTAACATATATAGGATAGGTAAAATAAGGTCTAAGATTTAAATAGCTGTTTCCATGTTTTTGTGACAATAGAGTGGAAAAAAACACATTAAAAAAATGGGGAGAATAAATGTGGACTAGAAGGACGGAAAAGGTCATTCTGAAATTCACTAAGACATGTTCTACAGCATCATGGGATGTATTTAGGCGCGTAAGGGAGATGATGACACATGCAGCGTTCCATAAATATAACGTCACTCTGAACTTATACCCTAAGTTGTGTTGCTATACCTATATAAATATTCAGATGGGGTGTCTTAGCTGCCTGTCAGATCACTTGTGTCTGATCATTTGGCCTTTACTGTATTTAGTATACCACACAAGAGCTTATTTTCAAATTACAGATTTTATTCTTAATAAATCAAGTTGTGTCTTTCCGTGGGGCAATACGTGGTTAATAAAGTGCTTAAAGATGGCTAGCGCTAAAATGTCCTGGGATTCTGTATAAGTAGTTTGTACAAGCTAAAGAGACTTAAACAATACAGTTCAATGTTTATGTCTTCAAAAATCCACCAGTATCTGCAGCATTTATTTAATACAAGGTCTATGATTACAGTCTGGGGATCGAAACAAGTCAGACCTTTTCTAACATGCTGTTAATTTGGATTGCTTTTAATCCGGATTGCTGTTCATCTGGATTGCTGTTTAACCATGTGTTACTATAAGACTTAACATCTTCATTCAGGAACTCTTGTCTGATTTAGGCTTTGTTCTCAGTCTCCAGCTTCTGTTTATGCCAATGCCAGACCTCTAGGTAACAGATATGTTACAACTATCTGATCCCATCTACTATTCACTCACAAGGCAGTTTTTCACAAAAAAAAACATATAGTGACGTCATTGCCTCTATTGCTTTGCTGTTTACCAGGGGTTACGGATAGTGTAACAATAGAGTTGTCCAACATAAGGCCCAAGGCTCTCACTAAAGCTCTTTATTGTTTTTTTCTGGCCTTGAACTTTCTCAGATTGTTTAATATTTGTGCCTGAACCATGAATGTGTTTTATAGAAGTTTCAAATGGACTGCAATTCAGCATGAAGCTACATATGTACATTACAGGGGCTGTATAATGTTATAGTGAAGCATCTTACTAAAATCAACATATATATATATATTTTTAGTAGTAAGTTCACATTTTTTTATACAGAAGTTTATATTTTTTCAGTTAATATAATTTCTAAAATGTTTATTGGCCCAAACCACATTTTTGTCAAAATATACTTACTCCCTTCTTCTTTGAACTAGGAGTTCTGAGTATACAGTAGTGCGTATTGCAGCAAGCAGGTCCAATAACATCCCCAACAGGTATGGAAAATCTGCTATTTAGCAGCAGGTACCACACAAGTAAAACCAGACCTGCTTAGTGTGCCATTTGTTAGGGAAAAACTTCCAAGAAGATTTGAAGGGAGTATGTGGTAAAACAGTGTGTCCCTTTTTTACAGGGCACTCAGGTTTCCTATAACTTTTAATTACACCAGTTATCCAGTTATAACATAATGTGATACAGAAGTTTTATTGTAGATATTCTCCTTTTACAAACCCCAGCTGCCACAAGTGTCATACAAGGTGATTACTCAGACCATTACAAGGAGTTTTCAGAAATTGTGGTTGTACTCTGTTTAATAGCGGTGGCACACTTAGATTTAGGTGCCTGGTCCTTGGGATGGTGCTTACCTACCCAGAAAAACATTTTGACCAGTTTGCAATGCACTCATGGCATGTTTTCCAACAATGAAGGACTTTTATATGAAATGCCAGTTGGAAAATGTCATAGTATAGTTATTGCATTATTTTTGTATGTAAACATGGATTTAAACAGCTGTGACTACATTGAAAACTATGGTGCTTTTTTTTAGCTTTTGGAGGCTTGTCGCTATTAAAAACACATTTGGGGAAATAACTTTGTAACATACTTTTATAATTCACTTGAACCTCCTTTTATGTAGTTTAACTCTGAAATTGTGGACTTTCCAATTCACCTGAGTTTGTATTGGGTAATGGGTACTGACATTTTGAAACCTAGATTTCTCTTATCTAACCTCTTCTGCTAGGGCAACTACAGAAATATAAAGTATGGAGCTTGATGCCCCGTGTTTCTGGCGAGCCTTCAGGCTCACCAGAATCAGAAGTTATTAAGACAGCTGCTCCATAACCTGTCCGCCTGCTCTGAGGCGGCGGACAGACATCGCCAGAAATCAACCGATCCAATACGATCGGCTGATTGACACCCCCTGTTAGCGGCCAATTGGCCGCGAATCTGCAGGGGGCGGCATTGCACCAGCAGTTCACAAGAACTGCTGGTGCAATGATAAATGCAGATCATGTCCGCTCGCACATTCTTAAATAGGCCACTAGTCTCTATTGCTGTAAACTGGAGTAACATAAAACATATCCATAGATTTTATTGGAGATAATTGTTGTTACCACACGCTTTACAAATGCAATTCTGCAGAATTATATAAAATTTTACCCAACGTTTGCTGTCCCTTTAAATACAAGGCACCAGGTTATTATGTAACCTACAAAATAGGTTCTAGGAACTTATATGGTCCTTAAAAGGGGAATGTGTGTACCAGAGAAGGTTCCTCCTGCAGTGGACACACAACAGCCAGGTTCAATATTAACTCTTTGTTCCCTCTCCCTTTTATATGACAGCAGAAGTCAGCATACCAAGTTCCAGTTTATGGACACTCGATCTGGTAAGTAAGAACTGGTCAGGTCTGAAGATTGAAATGAAGACATTGATGGCAACCACTGGGTTAAGTCTCTGTTAATTGTGTTAGGAGCAATTAAGACGTTCAATCACTATAAATTGCTGTAATGTGTCTGTTACTGGCAATCTGGAGGATTATTTATTACTACCTTACTGGCAGGTAGGTTAAACCACTCTTGTGTGTATGTTACTGGCAATAAAGGGGTTCACACATGTTTTGTGTATCACACTGATTTATGTGATTAGATCAGTTGTGTGCGTTACTTGCAATTGAAATATTAAATCACGTTATGGGTTAAGGGTTAAATCTTAGTTATATATATTAGTCTCGTAAATGTTTGTGTTGGTTCAGAAATGTTTAGCAAGTTTGTCAGGTCCTAATTAAATCATTTACAGACTATTTTCTCTGCCTCATTTTTCATCTGACTTTGTTTTTATTATCGTATTTCAATTATTACTGCCACAATCAAGCTGTTAATTTTTGGTTTGATATTTTGGTCAATAATGATTTCAAACTTACAGCATATTAGAGTTTAAATACAATATTTTGCTCAAGGTGACTTTTAAAGTTTAAACCAAAGAAGAATTGACTTTATTCAAATGAAAACTGAGCTCATTTATAGGCCTCTATTAAAAAAGATTCTGCGTATTTTCAAGCAGGTTTGCACTAAATACATTGTATTTTGGCACATATTCAATATAGAAATGCTGCCAATATAAGCACCAATGGTGTTGACTTTTCAAGCACTGATTGAAAAAAGCAAGCAGAACAATTGGAGTGCTTTTATTTTTCTGATGGTTTTCTTTCATGGGTGTTATTATTAAAAACATTTTCTAATTTTCAGTATTTTTTCTGTAACTTAAAGGGACACTGAACCCAAATTTTTTCTTTCGTGATTCAGATAGAGCATGAAATTTTGAGCAACTTTTTAATTTACTCCTATTAGCAAATTTTCGTCATTCTCTTGGTATCTTTATTTGAAATGCAAGAATGTAAGTTTAGATGCCGGCCCATTTTTTGTGAACAGCCTGGGTTGTCCTTGCTAATTGGTGGATAAATTCATCCACAAATAAAAAAGTGTTGTCCAGAGTTCTGAACAAAAAAAAGCTTAGATGCCTTTTTTTCAAATAAAGATAGCAAGAGAATGAAGAAAAATTGATAATAGGAGTAAATTAGAAAGTTGCTTAAAATTGCATGCTCTATCTGAATCATGAAAGAAAAAATTTGGGTTCAGTGTCCCTTTAATTTAAAGGGTTATCTGTGTGCCTAAAACACATAAAAAGATTACATCTTTATTTGGACCCAAAACAAACTGATGTATTATGCATATACAAGTATTTTTTTCTCTGCACTACGGTCTGGCACCATTTCCTGTATTGCTTACAATGGTTCTCGCCAGCAATTAGGTGAGGAAGATTTGCAGCGACAATACAAGCGTGTTTGTATTCTCACTTGCTTTTTGAATAGGCATTCCAAGCCAATATGTCTTCCTGAAGCGTGAACATTTTTATCTGCGTATATTTTCCTACAACATTTCACGCACCGCCTGAAGAGTGTGTATTTCATCCAGACAGATTGTGAATACTACCTTGTAATTTTAAGGCGATTTTTCGGATTCACTTAATTTTCAATCATGGGACAAGCAGTTACACAGAAAGATACATTTTGATAATAGATAAGAACCAGAAGGCCAACCAGGCTTGCCCATATTTATTTCCTTATCTTATGCTGCCTTAGGTGTATCCCAGGCATTCTTGAATTCCCTTACTGTATTTGTCCCTACCACCTCTACTGGAAGTCTTTTCCAGGAATTACCCTCCTTTTCTTTAAAGAAGTTCATATTTAAATTACCTCTGAACCTTCTACCCACCAACTCAAGATGATGACCCCTTATTTTGGCGTTGCTCTCTTTTGCGAAAAATTGCTTTAATCTTCAGCTTTATTAAAACTTGCATTGCTAATCATATCTTTGTAATACTGTTGTATATAGATGTTTATAAAGAAAAGCTATTGGATTATCTTTATTAACAAGAGGTTAGATGTGCTGCTTCTAAAAAACGTTTTCGGTTTAAAGATTCTTCATTTACATTTTTCAGCGCATTGAAATAAGGATTAGTTTGCAGACCAATGTTAAAAGTTTGTGTTTCTTTCTTAAAGAATTAGACTATTTTATTAATGAATTAAACTGTACATTTCTTAAAGAGGGTCACGTGAATTTCAAACTACTACATCACTGTTGGTAGCCACTATTCTACTGGCCCACGTGAAAAGCTGACAAAACAGTATAATAACAACAAATTTATCAGCAGATGCAACAAAGGAACCGGCTTTCCTGCAGTATATTCAAAAGGAAGTTTATTTAATAAACTCTTGTTTAATTAAAGCAGGTTTCCTATTTACTGTGGATTAACTGGAACAAATACACATTCTGCGCAATAAAAAAGGTGCTATATAATTATATTGAACACATTATTAATGAATATGGGAAAGTGAATTTTCCAACTTGGTAGAACTGATCATTAATCTATTAAGGGCTAGATTACGAGTGGAGAGGTAATTACTGCTCCTGCTTGCATGCAAACTCCTCTCCACTGGTATCTGGTAGCGTCCTTATTACAAGAAGTATTTTTTTTTTTGCGTTAATCCGTCACACACAAAGACCCGAAGTTAGAATATCGCAACCACGTTAACATACTCCCCCATAGACTTCAATAGAGGGAGAAAAGTGGAAAAAACTTAAAACTCGCGACTAACATTGATCGCCATAAGCTCCCAACTTTAACCCCCACATTGCAAAGCATCTTCATACCGGCAGCAGTCTTCTATCTTTATCCATCTTCTTATCTTTGGATCTTCCGTCCCCGATGTCCTCTCGAAAAATACAGAAATTATAAAGATTTGTACCCACCCTTAGTCACATCAGCTAGTTTCAAATCTTTGTAAGTCAATGTATCAGCATCTATTTTGTTCAGCTCTTAACAACACATAGAACAAGCGTCACTGTAAAGGATACTGGCACACAGAGAAATGCATATTCATGGAGTATAAAACACTCCACTGTAACATATGAAAACCATTAAAAAGAAATAAAAAAATAAAATAAAATGAGACAACCATGCCCGGTTTGAAATTGATTTCTGCAAGACGAGATAGTTCATAGGAGTTATAGTCTCTGAATTCTGTGTGTTTGGCCAACACATAGTTGGAAAATCCTGACCTTGCCTTTTTGCCATCCACAACCAGCCCCTGGAGAGATATTTTGTTCTATCCAGCCTACTAATAATGGATACTTGTATAGCGCACAGCCTCAAACTTAATCGACCCGCTGCACTAATAACAGGTATTGTTATCACCCAACTTAATGGTACTCATTTTACCGACCTCGGAAGGATGAAAGACTGAGTGGATCTTACTGGGATTGAACCTGCAACCCTTGGGTTGCCACAGATCTCTGTAACAGTGCACTAGCACGATGAGCTATCTGTCCAGCTTGTACAATAAGCAGTCAATTTTTATTGTGAAATATGTAACCATTACAAAAACATTAATAAAAAAGTAATTTCTGGCATCCAATCCATGTGTCGGTTGGTATTTTGTTGATCTTGAAGATTGGAAAAGTGGTTATTCTAACTTTAGTTTTTGTCAAATTATATAAATGTGATATAAATTTCTCTTAAAAAAATATTGTAACATAAGCAAAGTGTTAAGAACACTATCAAGTATATTGCTTTTCCTGTTGATTTAACAAGTCGTAAGGCACTAGTGAGATTAAGGGGGTCAATTTATGAAAGTGCGAGCGGACAGGATACAATGTAGCGTATCATGTCCATCGCACATCGATAAATGCCGACAGCATACGCTGTCGTCATTTATCATTGCACAAGCAGTTCTTGTGAACTGCTTGTGCAATGCCGCACCCTGCAGATTTGGCCGCTAGCAGGGGGTGTCAATAAGCCCGATCATATAGGATCGGGCAGATTGATGTCCGCAGCCTCAGGGGAGGTGGACCAGTTATGGAGCAGCAGTCTTTAGACCGCTGCTTTATAACTACTGTTTCCGGTGAGCCTGAAGGCTTGCGCGGAAACAAGGACATCAAGCTCCATTCGGAGCTTGATAATTCGGCCCTCAGTCTGTTTGGCTGAGGGTTGAGAGTGTAACAAATCTCCTATATGATAGGGAGGGGAATTACAAGGTAAAGAGAGAAAGAAGAAAGATAGAGGGTATAAATGAGTGGGGGAAATGGTAAGCGGACATATTCCACCCTTGGTAAAGAGAAATGGAACAGGCTTCAACCATGCTGTGTCAAATTATTATTCTGCTGTGAGCTAGACAAATCTTGCGGATGATGTCTCCTCTTTTCCCACATATCTAACATTATCTCATTCTTCTGGACTATACTATTTTTAAGGTAATGGTATCTTTCCATCTGAAGGAGGTGATCCACTTGGTTTTACCAGTCCCCAAGAGAAGGATCCATTGGATTTTACCAGTGTTTGGGGATTAGAATTTTTGCACTATTAATCATTATATATAGCATTTTTTTGTTTCAGTTTAGGGAACTCCACAAATAACAGTATTTTAGGTTCTCTTGGTACTATTGCTTTCAAGATGTTACTCATATATGATGTGATCTCAGACCAGAATTGTTTAATGCTAGTGCAGTCCCTCCATATATGTGTTATAGTTCCCTCCTCTCTACAGCCCCTCCAGCATTTACCTGTTGTTGAGGGATAGATTATTTTCAGCCTAGATGGTGTAAGGTTCCATCTCGTTAATAGCTTACAATTAGTTTCTTACCAGATATTGAGGCTGTCTTTGTAGCATTCTATTATAGTAATTTCTGTTTTTAGCTCCCTTGGCCATGCTGTGACAAAGGAGGGGTGATGTTTTTTGTCAGTACCATTGTTCAAGATGGAGACGATCAGGTCAATTTTGCCTATGGTTCAATAGGGGCAATTCATGATGACTATAGACGTGAAGGATGCTTACCTTCACGTTTCAATCCACAAGGATCACTTCAGGTTTCTAAGATTCGCTTTTCTAGACCAGCACTTCCAGTTTGGGGCCCTTCCATTTGGTCTGGCGACTGCCCCAAGAGTTCTTTACAAAGGTTCTGAGAGCCCTTCTCGCAGTAGCGAGAACCAGAGGGATTGCAGTGGCTCCTTATTTGGATGATATCCTGGTCAGGCTCCGTCCTACAGTCTTGCGGAGGATCACTCGAGAGCTCTTCTCCTTCAGTCCCATGGGTGGAAGATAAATGAAGGAAATAGTTCATTGGTCCCCAGCAACAGGGTGGATCATTCAGATCTGTCCCAACAGATATCTCTGGACAGACCGGTGAGGGATTCCCTAGCTTGGTGGAACCGACCGGGGCAGTTTTCACAAGGGACATACTTTTTTAGACCATCCTGGGAGATTGTGACCATGGATGCATGTCTATCAGGATGGGGAGCTGTTTGGGGTGCCAGAAAGGCACAGGGCAGATGGACTCGAGAGGAGTCGAGTCTACCTATAAATATTTTGGAACTTGGAGCGATATTAAACGCTCTGAGGGCTTGGCCCCTACTGGAGTTGTCCCGATTAATCAGATTCCAATCGGACAACATTACCTCGGTGGCTTACATAAACCACCAGGGGGGGGGGGGACGAGAAGCTCCCTAGCAATGAGGGAAGTATCTTGGATTCTGGAATGGGCAGAGACACACAATTTTTCGCCTCTCAGTGAGCCACATTCCGGGTGTAGACAACTGGGAAGCGGATTTTCTGAGCAGACAGACAATTCATCCAGGGGAATGGTCTCTCCATCCCGAGATGTTTGCGGAGATCTGCAGCAGATGGGGGACGCCAGAGATAGACCTCATGGTGTGCAGACTCAATTGCATGCTACCCAGATAAGGGTCGCGATCCAGGGATCCCCAGGCGGAACTGATAGATGCCTTGGCAGTACCCTGGGACTTCAACCTAATTTACATATTTCCACCGTTGCCTCTTCTACCTCGGGTAGTGGCCCACATCAAGCAGGAGCAAGCTTCGGCTATTCTGATTGCTCCGTCGTGGCCGAGGAGGATGTGGTTTGATGATCTGGTGGGGATGTCTTCATCTCCACCGTGGAGGTTACCTTGTCGCAGGGATCTGCTGGTTCAAGGCCCTTTTCTGTATCAAAATCTCGATTCTCTGAGGCTGACTGCGTAGAGATTGAACGGCTAGTCTTAGCCAAGAGAGGATTTTTGGAAAATGTTATTGACATTCTTGTTCAGGCCAGGAAGCCGGTCACTCGGCGCATCTACCACAAGGTGTGGAGGACCTACTTGTCCTGCTGTGAGGAATGAGAATATCCCTGGCATAAGTTCAGGGAATCCAGGATTTTGGCCTTTCTCCAGGATGGTCTGGATAAAGGTCTTGCCGACAGTTCCCTAAGGGGACAGATCTCGGCTTTATCTTTACTGTTGTTTAAGAAGCTTGCAGAGCTTCCTGACATTCAGTCCTTTGTTAAGGCTCTGGTTAGGATCAGGCCTGTCTTCAGGAATCCGGCTCCTCCTTGGAGCTTAAACTTGGTTCTTAAGGTTTTGCAGAGGGCTCCATTTGAGCCAATGCATGCTCTTTTTTTTAAGGTTCTTTCATGGGAATTCCTGTTATTACTTGCTATTGCATCGGCACGCAGGGTCTCTGAGTTGGCGGCCTTGAAATGCGAGCCACCCTATTTAGTTTTTCATGCTGATAAGGCTGTTCTTGGCTCTGGATTGGGATTCCTTCCCAAGGTGGTGTTGAGTCGTAACATCAATCAGGATATAGTAGTTCCTTCTTTGTGTCCTAACCCTTCTTTGAAGGAGAGGTTACTTCATAATCTGGACGTGGTTCGGGCTTTGAAGTTTTATCTTCAGGCCACAAAGGATTTCAGACAGACCTCGTCCTTATTTGTTGTATACTCAGGGAAGCGCAGGGGGCAAAGGGCCTCTGCCACTTCTCTATCATTTTGGTTGAGGAGTATGATCCATCTGGCATATGAGACAGCGGGACACAAGCCTCCTCAGAGGATTACGGCTCACTCGACTAGAGCTGTGGCCTCTTCTTGGACCTTTAAGAATGAGGCTTCTATGGAGCAGATTTGTACGGCGGCCACTTGGTCTTCCATACATACTTTTGCTAAATTTGATAAATTTGATGTTTTTGGGAGAAAGGTTCTGCAGGCTGTGGTGCCCTCAGTTTAGGGTCCGCCTCCTTTTGCCCTCCCATTTTTTTCATTCAGTGTCCTCTAGAGCTTGGGTATTTGTTCCCACAAGTAATGAATGAAGCAGTGGACTCTCCTCCTATTAAGATGGAAAACATAAATTATGCTTACCTGATAATTTAATTTCCATCTGTGGGAGGAGAGTCTACTGTCCCCACCTGTTTCTCCGGTGGGCGGACCCAAATTTAATATTATTCTTCGGGCACCATTTATACCCTGATATTTATCCTACTGTTCCTTGTTCCCTTGGCAGAATGACTGGGGGATGAGGGGAGATGTATTTAAGCCTTTGGCTGGGGTGTCTTTGTCTCCTCCTAGTGGCCAGGTTCTTAATTCCCACAAGTAATGAATGAAGCAGTGGACTCTCCTCCCACAGATGGAAATGAAATTATCAGGTAAGCATAATTTATGTTTTTTTGGGATTAGGTGTAATTTATAAAGAATGGATATCATATGAGCTGGAGTCCGTTTGTCTGTGTCAATGTAATGTTTAACTTGAGTGTTTGACAGCCATGTGGATAATAAATTAGGGTATGATTCCTGAAAATCATTTAAGTTGCTTAAAGGGACATTAAACTCTGTGAGATGGTAATATAAAATGATAAATCATATATATATATATATATATATATATATATATATATATATATATTAAAAAAACTATGCAATATACTTTCATGATGTATTTTGTCCCCTTTCCTGTAATTCCATTTTGAAATTGTGAGTTTTTCAGTCAGTGTTAGAAATTGAAGTGCATAACACTGTTATATTCCATACAGCAACCTATTTATAACTATCCCTAATTGGCCACAGCAGAGAAGTTAACTGAAGTTACAATATGGCAGCTCCCATTGTTTAATAGACACTAAAAATTTACACTTATTTTGTCAATATTTAAACAGCTAATGAAACTTATTCTTAGACTAATCTTTTCTTTGAATGCATCATTCTATCTAGCATTTATTTAGTGTTTGTTGCCATTTTAATTTGTTATGGTGAGTTATATGGTGTAAGACACCATTCTCAATATGAAAACCTGTATGCAAAGAGAACTTTTTCACGCTCAGGGGAGAGACTTTTGTAGAAATATAAGAAGTTTGAATAATCCTGTTTCAGTAACGGGTAAGTTGAAATTGTAGCTGGTCTATCTTTTCCCGGGAGCCATGCGGGTAAACCTGGTTTACCAATCTGTAAAACTGATCTATCAATTTGATCCAAGTGTTTTGTGGGATAATTTGTGCACCATTCTAGGAGGCTTTGTAATACTGTAGCCTGTCTGTGTAGCATTATGCTTGGAATTTTAAGGCCTCCTTTATCTTTTGTTAAATATAATGTTTTTTTGTCCTATTCTAAATAAGCAGCCAGATTACCAGTTTGGCGTTATGAGTGAAAAAGCATAGTTGTGGCCCATAATTATGCTTTTTCCCTATCGCTGCTAGTACAAGTCTTGTCAGAATAGGTGTACCGCACACTTTTTTGGCCGTCACGCAACATCAGTTCCGCACTTTAAAAAAAGTCAGTTTTCAATGGGACTTCCATAGCGCTGGTATCACGAGTTTTGCGGTGAGGCCAAAAAGTAAGCGGTACAGCCTAAAATGACAAGATCCGTACCGCCATTTAAAGTCAGTAGTTATGAATTTTACGCTACAAAGCTGTAGCATAAAACTCATAACTAAACTGTCACAAAGTACACTAACACCCATAAACTACCTATTAACCCCTAAACCGAGGCCCTCCTGCATCGCAAACACTATAATAAAATTAGTAACCCCTATTCCGCCGCTCCCCGACATCGTTGCCACTATAATAAACATATTAACCCCTAAACCGCCGCCCTCCAGCATCAAAAACACTATTTAAATATAATTAACCCCTAATCTGCCGTCCGCCCACTCCGCCGCTATAATAAACCTATTAACCCCTAAACCTAACCCTAACTCTAACATAAGCCTAACCCTAACACCCCCTAACTTAAATATAATTAAAATAAATCTAAATAAAACCTAATATTATTACCTAAATAATTCCTATTTAAAACTAAATACAAACTTACCTGTAAAATAAACCCTAAGCTAGCTACAATATAACTAATAGTTAAATTGTAGCTATCTTAGACTTTATTTTTATTTCACAGCTAAGTTTGTGTTTATTTTAACTAGGTAGACTAGTTAGTAAATAGTTATTAACTATTTAATAACTACCTAGTTAAAATAAATACAAATTTACCTGTAAAATAAAACCTAACCTGAGTTACACTAACACCTAACATTACAATAAATGAAATTAACAAAATACAATTATTTAAATTACAAAAAAATAAAAAAATAAATTATCAAATATAAAAATGAATTACTCCTAATCTAATAGCCCTATCAAAATAAAAAAGCCCCCCCAAAATAAAAAAAAAAACCCTAGCCTACACTAAACTGCCAATGGCCCTTAAAAGGGCCTTTTGCAGAGCATTGCCCCAAAGAAATCAGCTCTTTTACCTGTAAAAAAAATACAAACAACACCCCAACAGTAAAACCCACCACCCACACAACCAAACCCCCAAATAAAACCCTATCTAAATAAACCTAAGCACCCCATTGCCCTGAAAAGGGCATTTGGATGGACATTGCCCTTAAAAGGGAATTTAGCTCTTTTACATTGCCCAAAACCCTAAGCTAAAAATAAAACCCACCCAATAAACCCTTAAAAAAACCTAACACTAACCCCCGACGATCTACTTACAGTTTTTGAAGACTGGACATCCATCCTCATCCAGGCGGCAGAAGTCCTCATCGAAGCCGGCAGAAGTCTTCATCAAAGCGGACAGAAGTGTTCATCCAGACGGCATCTTCTATCTTCATCCATCCGGTGCGGAGCAGGTCCATCTTCAAGACATCCGGCATGGAGCATCCTCTTCTTACGATGGTTGCTGAAGAATGAAGTTTCCCTTTAAATGGAATCATCCAAGATGGCGTCCCTTACATTCCGATTGGCTGATAGAATTCTATCAGCCTATAGGAATTAAGGGGGGGAAAATCCTATTGGCTGTTGCAATCAGCCAATAGGATTGAGCTTTCATCCTATTGGCTGATCCAATCAGCCAATAGGATTAAGCTCACATTTTAAAGGGAAACTTCATTCTTCAGCAACCATAGTAAGAAGAGAATGCTCCATGCCGATTGCAGGTGTTAGGCTTTTTTTTAGCCGGCTCTCCCCATTGATGTCTATGGGGAAATCGTGCACGAGCACGTCAAAACACTGCTTGTATTTGGGTGAGGTATGGAGCTCAACGCAAGCATATCGCCCGCACAAGCCGGGTTTTTGCAAACCTGTAATAGCAGCGTTATGAAATGTGAGCGGTGAAAATAACATACAAGTTATTAGCGAGCCAGCCATAACGCAAAACTTGTAATCTGGCTGAAGGTCTTCTATAACTTTTTGTAGTTTAAAGGGATAGTAAAGTCCAAATCAAACTTTTATGATTCAGATAGGGCATGTCATTTTAATCAACTATCTAATTTACTTTTATCATCAAATTTGCTTTGTTATTCTTAGTTGAAAGCTAAACCTAGGAAGGCTTGTATGCTAATTTCTAAGCCCTTGAAGGCCACCTCTTATATAAATGCATTTTACAGTTTTTCACAGCTAGAGGGTGTTAGTTCATGTGTTTACTATAAATAACATTGTGATCATGCACGTGAAGTTATTTAAGAGTCAGCACTAATTGCCTCAAATGCAAGTCTGTCAAAAGATCTCAAATAAGGAGGCAGTCAGCAGAGGCTTAGATACTAGGTAATCACAAAGGTAAAAAATATATTTCTATAACAGTGTTGTTTATGGAAAACTGGGGAATGGTAAATAAAGGGATTATCTATCTTTTTAAACAATAACATTTTTAGTGTTTACTGTCCCTTTAAATATAAAATGATGTGGGAGAGGGATATGGAGTGTTTGTAATAGGTAGCGAATTCTACGTAAGATAATCATTTTCACCACACTGATTCTACCTAGCCATGAAATGCTTTTATTTTTACAATTACAAAGATCACATATTAGTGATCTTTCAGTGAGTTTATAATTAGCTTCACATAATATGTGAGGATCTGCAGAAAGGTAGACTCACAATATTTCATTTAGTTTTTTTGAAGTGGCAGGGGGCAATGTGATATGATGTGGGGCATTGTGTCAGGGGGTATTGATATGTTTAAAATCTCAGATTTTGTTAAATTTAGTTGGAAGTTGGAAAATTTACCATATTCTGTAAAGGTTTGTAAGGTTCGAGACAGCAATGTTTCAATGTTTGTAAGTGTTAATAGAACATCATCTGCGTACATTGCCAATTTGTGTTTTTTATTGCCTAATGAGATTCCATTGATCGGTAGGTTTCCACAAATTTTCAGGGCTAAAATCTCAATGGAGAGTACAAATAATATTGGTATCAAGGAAAAGCCTTGGCCAGTCTCATTATTGATCGAAAAGCTGTCTGAGAGCAAGCCTTTCACCTTTAGTTTGGCTGATGGGGCAATGTATAGAGTAAATATTAGTTTGTGAAACCTGTCGCCAAAATTCATTTTGGACAGTGTGGCTCTTAAGAAGGCCCAATTCACTTTGTCAAAGGCCTTTTCCACGTCTGTAGAGATCAGTGATAAGGGGATGTTCTTATTTTGTTCATAAGATATGAGTTGTAGGACCTTAAGGGTGTTATCCTTCTACTCCCTTCCTGGTATGAAGCCCATCTGATCAGGTTTTATTAGTTTAGGAAGAAAGCTATTTATTCTGGTTGCCAAAATTTTAGCAAGAATTTTAATATTGGCATTAAGTAGAGAGATTGGACGAAAATTTGACGGCTTGTCTGGGGTTTTACCAGGTTTTGGGAGGGCTGTGACATGGGCTTCAGGCATATTAGAGTAGAAGCCTCCTTCGTATAATAGTGTGTTGTAGAGATTTTTTGCCATTTGGCATATCTTTTATAGCTGATATCATTCTTCCGGTATGGGGAAGTTAAGCATTCAGAATCATCAGAGCTCAGTGTTGGGATTGCTATGTTTGAGAGGTAGTCTTCTCTTTTTTTAAATGTTATGGTTAAGTCAGGTTCTGAGGATGATTTTAATATTTCTTTATTAGATTGTAAGGAGAAGAGTAGTATCGCCTGAACGATTCTGCTATGGCTACACTATCTTTATGAAAAAGACCCTGTTTGTCTGTGAAGCCAGAGACAAAAGATCAGAGTCTTTGTCTCTTCAATGCTCTAACTAGAAGGGAGCCCAGCTTGTTCTAATGTTTCAAATATTGTTGATTAAGGTAGGGGGGCATATGTATCAATGTGCGAGCGGACATGATACGAAGTAGCATATCATGTCCGCTGCACATCGCTACACATCTATAAATACCAAAAGCATACGCTGTCGGCATTGATCATTGCACAAGCAGTTCTTGTGAAAATTTGATCTAATCGGAATTATCTGTAAATAAGTTCTTTGTATTTCAATTTTGTGTAGGGGATTTTCTTGAAGGCATTCATCCAACATCCAAATAGAATAACACAGGTATATTTGGTCAGGTAAAGTTGCATTGCACAGGGGCATAATCAGAGCAGGTGAATGTCAAAATAGATGCCTTATAAATTAGTGAGAGACTGGCTGGGTCTGCCAAAATGTAGTCAATCTTGTAATAAGAGTGGTGTTGATGGGAATAGAATCTATAGGGGCATATTTATGATTGTGCAAGCGGACATGATCTGATATAGCAGATCATGTGCACTGCACATCGATAAATGCCAACAGCATACGCTGTTGGCATTTATCATTGCACCAGCAGTTCTTGTGAACTGCTGGTGCAATACCGCCCCCCCTGCATATTCGCGGCCAATCGGCCGCTAGCAGGGGGTGTCAATCAACCCAATCATATTTGATCAGGTTGATTTCTGTTGATTTATGTCTGCCACTTCAGATCAGGCGGACAGGTTATGGAGCAGCAGTCTTTAGGCTTACCGGAAACATGGGGGATCAAGCTCCATATAGAGCTTGATAAATATGCCCCATAGTCTCTACGAGAGGGATGCAATGTCCTCCAGACATCATGAATCATAAGCTATTGTAGGTGAGAGTTAACTGATTTTTTGTTATGCTGGAGGAGCTTTTCAAGATGTCAACAGCTGGATCCAAGGGCAGATTAAAGTCTTACCCTAGGAACAGGGAACCTTTCTGATGTTCGAGGATCTTTTATTTCACTATTCTCATTGTCAGGTGTTGGTTTGGCAAATATATGTTGACTAATGCAACAGGTTTGTTATATAAGAGACCCACTAATAGGATATACCTACCCCAGTGTCCTTCTCAATGTAGGTTAATTGGAAGTGTACTGAGTTTTCATTAGTATAGCTACCTCTCCTGTTTTAGAGGGACCGGAGGAAAGGAACACTGTACAATATTTATTACTGAGTAGTTTTGGCTCTCTAACTTTCTTGAAATTAGTTTCTTGTATGAAGATAATATCTCCCATTTGTCTATGTAAATCTCAAAAAGCTATTGATTGTTTCAGGACTTTTAAGCCCTTTAGCGTTAATGGTTATAAGGCGTAACCAGTGTGGTTGATTATTTAGTTTGTGTTTGGTCATGTCTATGGGTCCGATTTATCAAGCTCCGTATGGAGCTTGATGCCCCTTGTTTCTGGCAAGCCTTCAGGCTCGGCGGAAACAGAAGTTATGAAGCAGTGGTCTAAAGACCGCTGCTTCATAACTTGTCCACCTGCTCTGAGGCTGCGGACAGAAATCAACCCAATCGAATATGATCAGGTTTATTAACACCCCCTGCTAGTGGCCGATTGGCCGCAAATCTGCAGGGGGTGGCATTGCACCAGCAGTTCACAAGAACTGCTGGTGCAATAATAAATGCAGACAGCATATGCTATCTGCATTTATCGATGTGAAGCGGACATGATATGCTACATTGTATCATGTCCGCTCGCACTATAATAAATATACCCTTATGAGTAAGTTGGAGAATATTGTCAGCAGCACAGTCGAAGGTAAAGGAAGACTAAAATAAATGAAAGAGGATAATGGGAAGAAAAGCAGAGATCAGGAGGAAGAGGGTTGGTTTCTTGAAGAGATCTAGGAAAAGGATAAGCTGATAAACTACCTATATCCTCTTTACCCCCTTCTCCACATAGTGCCTAAAGTGCAGAGATGAATGCAGTTTGTTTAAGAAATAAAAATAATATTATTAATTGCAAACAGATTGTTTTAACAATAGCAATAAATATAGTTACAATCAGAATGAATACAACAGAAATATAAAACAAAGTAACTGAGGGTAGTATCCCCTACCATCAACTCTGCATCCTATTGAGATAGATCAAATATAAGATAACATTTCTATTGGCCACTATCTAATATGTAAGTGTGGTAAAATAGCTAATTCACCTCAGCAGTCGTGAAAGTTTTTAATAATATATGTGGAAGTGTACAAGTAGATGGTTTATATGTATTGAAAAAATTGAATATGAGTTATATGGGAGTGTGTCCTATAATAAATTTAAGGTGTTCAGGGCTTTGTGTGTTGGTCAATAGATTAGGTGGTACCAGCTGGGAAGTCATAGGTCATTTATGTAGTATAGAGTTAGTGGAGCATATATCTAATAGGGGATTTTCCTGTAACTTACTAGTACTAAGCCGTTAATAAAATCTTAACTAGATGTTAACTAGATGCAGTGAATAAAAAATAGATTAAACATAATAAGTATTGATAAGGTAAATATCATAACATTACTCATCCTTCATTCTCTGTAGTTGGTGAAATTTTTGCTTGGAGAGTGACTATCTTGATCAGCTAAAACTATTTCATTAAGTCAGAGTATTTACATCTGGATCAAGAGTTTAAGAAACTGTAGGAGTCGTCTTTTTAGAAGGACAGTAGTCATTAGTATTTTACAACCAAAATATTTACTTGAACCACTTTGTAAGCATGTTACATAACTGTGGTGGTTGTAATTTGTGTTAATTTTCATGCTGCTAGCGGTTAATGTTCTATGTGTAAAATTTGATGTATTGGGCACCCTTATGCAACTATAGATGTTAATGGCAGGAATGTCCACTAAGAAAACATTAGAATAGACAGGTGAAGCAAAGCTCATAATCTCACCTTTACACAAGAACCACGGGCAACTTTCAAGTGTGGGTGAATCTAGGCCACTGATACTATTCCACTTTGCTGTTCACTGATCATTAAACATATAACTGTCAAAAGGTTTAAATTTTCTCTTTAACCTACCAGGAATTTCAGAGAAAAACTTGAACCAAGTTCCTGAAAATTTTTAGCATTTTGTTATCACTCCATATAAACAGAAAGAGAGCCCTTTTTTATTTACCTTTGAAAACTATGTATATATTTTTTTGGCATAAAAAGAGCTTTCAGTGGATGACAGTTTTAAAGGGATATTAAAAACTAAGGCCAGATTAAAAGTGGAGCGCTAAATATCGATTGCGAGCAAGCCATATTAGCGCTCCCCTTTGTAATACCAGCACATAACAATGTGCGCTGGTATTACCAGTAAATCGCAATGCGAACGCGAGCTTGCATTCGCATTGCTAGGAAGCATTGCACTCATGAGATCGTGCTTCCGTAAGTGGATCTCTGGTTCATTTTCTGAGCAATAACCAGCCACTTATAATGGCTGGTTAATTATTGTGCTCCCACAAACGGGCAAATTTGCCCATTTGCAGGAGCGCAATAATTTAGTGCTCCACTTTTAATCTAGCCCTAAATAAATGCTAGCTAGAATGATGCATTCATAGAAAGGATTAGTATTAGAATAACATGTAGACGCACTTTTTAAAGTTTCATTAGCTGTTTAAATAATGACAAAATAAGTTTAAAGTTTTACTGTCTATAAAGCAATCAGAGCTGCTATGTTACTTAGGTTACCTTCTCTGCTGTGGCCAATTAGGAACAGTTATAAATAGAGTGTAATAGGAAAAAGAAAGAAGGCGCTCTAATGGCATATTATCTCAGGAGTATGGTCCCTCTCACCACACACAATGGCCCCAATAGGAGATATACTCACAAGCTTCAAGCACTTATCACAAAGTGCAATATAACATGGTCAGGAAAATTAGGAGCTTCTCAGCTAGCTCATATGCAGGATCAGTAATGTCAGGGGAATCCACAGTGCCAATAATCACCAAACAGGAATCCCAATAAAAAATGTGATACACTTCAAAATTTATAGAAGTATAGAATACAAAATTTATTAAAAAGTGCAATAAAGCACAATAAAAACAAGTTGAACGCGTTTTGCGAGAAACTCTTGCTTCCTCGAGCAGCATGCATTGACATCACACTTCAACATATATATACACAATGTAGTTACAATTGTCAAATATTCATTGGTTACAGATTTCACATGATTGTTTATACATACAAGTTTCACCTGATAAATCACAATAGATCAAAAGCCAGTCATATAAAACTTAACGGATATTCAAATCCGCCAATAAAGAGGAGTAAAGTGAATAGGCTGCGGCGTGTATAACACTGATCGTCAGATCACTCATGACGTCACAAATCTTGCGATATTTCGTGAGTTCAGGAATCAACACGTGATCATCTATACGTCACCAGCAAAGTCTCCTAGACGACCGGAGTAAACACCATGGAGCCTATTAACAAGCACCCAATATAGGATACAATATATCTAAACAGAAAATATACATAGAATGTTAACACGGTAATACACAGGGGAATCTTGTTAAATAATATGGCTAAAGTAATATACCACTATATAAAATATATAAAAATATATATAAAATACATATGGAACAAAATAGGCTATAAACAATATATGAATATACATAAAAGTGATAATAAAACAATGATAAGATTAAATATTTAAAAATAAAAAATATATTCAATTTCCCAAAATCATAAATAAAACCAATGACAATGGATAAATATATTGATAAAGCCCCTAGATTTAATTGAAGGCTGCTAAATCGATATTTTCATTAAGACCTTCTGGAGTTAGCGATCTAATCTTCCAGATCCAAAAGGTTTCCCTTTGTCTTAGTCTCATAAAGCGATTATATTGGTTAGAGGGGGGGATATACTCTATTGGTCTAATATTGTATAAATATTTTTTTTCCCTTTATGTTTACCCTTTATGTTTATTTTTAATATTCCTCAGATGTTCACTCCACCGTTTTCTAAGAGGTCTACTAGTGCGACCACAATACTGAAGTCCACACACATAGTCCACTAAATAAACCACATAGCAACTGTCACAACTCATTCTAGATTGGATAGGGAACTTTTCACCAGTTATATTTGACTTAAACTCTATACATTTAACATTTGTTTAAAGACCCCCTTCATATTACCCACAAATGTGTGGACTTGTGGTTTATTCCATCTATTCACTTTAGTAGAAACCACCTTACTAGGTGCCAGAGAGTTCTTTAAAGTGGGTGCCCTTTTGAACACACAAATAGGTATATCTCCGATAAGGTCCTTCAATATAGGATCCAATGATAACACAGGCCAATGTTTAATTAGAATATCAATAATTCCCCTATAATTACTATTACATTTGGTTATGAACCTAGTTGAATTGGTAATTGTATTATCGACATCCATAATTTTATTTTTCTTCTCAAAAAAGTATTCCCTGTTTAAGGCTAAAACCCTATCCCTACTGTTACAGGCAGCAATGGGGCTATACTCTTTATCTAAAAATCTTTTTTCCAAAATGTTAGACTCCTCTAGAAAATCCTCAACATTAGTACAATTATGCCTAATATGTCTAAATTGACTAAAAGGGATGTTATACAGCCATTTAGGGTAATGATTACTTTTCAGATTAATATAGCTATTGGAGTCTACTTTTTTGAAGAAACTCTTGGATATTAACTGGCCACTTGGATCCCATTTAAGTAATACATCCAGAAATTGTATATGATCGAATCCAAATACATGAGAAAAGGAAATACCCCATGTATTGAAATTTAAATTATCCATAAATTCTAAAGCCAATTCTCTAGTACCCTCCCAAATAATAGGTTTATTAGAAAATTATCTATGCAAAGATATTTTGCTGCTAAAAAAATTGAAAGATTCTACTTGTACCCCTATTTTAACTGATAATATGAAAGAGAATGGTGAATTAGCTGGTATTTGTTTTGAACCTGAACAAGTAACTGAAGCTTTATTTGAGGATATAATTCACTCTAATCTTCAATCTGAATCCTCCTTTACTCCTCAAATTCAGAATAATAGTCATTTAGATATTTTTAGAAAGTTGGTCCTAAATGATTTGGAGAAACTAGACCCCTTCCAATTAGATAAAGGAAATTTGAATATTTATGAATGAAGGGCCTTTTCTAATCTTATGAGAGCCACTAGTATAATCATTAAGCAAGCCGAAAAAAGGAGGTGGAGTGGTGGTTCAAAATAAGGTTGACTATATTATGGAAGCCAAGCGGATATTACAAGATGTGACATTATAAAGTTTTGGACCAGAATCCCACTTTGAAATACACTAAAGAATTAATTCGATTGGTTGATGGTGGGCTACTCCAAGGTATTTCGACCCAAAAGGAAAGGAATTTTCTTCTTCCTGAGAAACCTGGGGTAGCCTACTATTACCATCTTCCGAAAATACATAAGAGCAAGCGAACAAAGAAAAATTGATAATAGGAGTAAATTAGAAAGTTGCTTAAAATGTCATGCTCTATCTGAATCATGAAAGAAAAAAAATTGGGTTCAGTGTCCCTTTAAGTAGTGCCATGTATCTTGCCAGAGAATCATTATTTTTTATGTACAAGTATATATTATTATTATTTAACATTAGCATTTTCTGATCCTGTGAATGGTTCTTCATTGAAATGAAGCAGACAACCAGACTAAACAATAAACATGCATATGTACTGTAGGTGTCCAGGTGCATTGTGGACAGTGGGCACATAACCTCTCAAACAGATGGGGCTTTTTTTTTGTTCCTGACTGTGCAGTTTTTTGCATGATGCCAGTTCCTCTCATGAGGTAGTACTGTGAAGAATCATGTCCTGTGGGACCCACTCAAATTAGATTGTAGAATGTTTAGAATTTTCGTCTGTCATTTGTATAAAAAGCTCATACATTAATATATAAAACTATTTAGAGTTTTAGGTAATTATTGTATGGAACACTAGAGCATAGAGGTTATTAGAGCAACTGGATGAATTGTAAAGAGAGAAAAAATGGAAATTGGTATTTGTTAGTAGTAAAAAGTTATTTTAAGCAAAATTATGTCTCAAAGAGATGAGGTATGCTAAGTATTAAATTTAGGTATAAGTATACAATTTAAATACAAGTATAGTAAGAAGTTTTATGGATCAGTAGGGAGAGTTATATTTAAAGAAAAATTAAGGTTATTTTATTTATGCATCTAAAATCAGTACACTGCAAAACACAAATGTTATAAAGGCATTTGTTGAGAAGCATATCTAGATAAGTTCAGGAGCAGCAATGCATAACTGGGAGCTAGCTGCTCATTAGTGGATGTTGGCTCACCAGATATGTTCTGCAAGCTTCCAGTAGTACATTTCTGCTCGCTCCTTCAACCAAGGATACCTGGAGAATGAAGCAAATTTAATACTAGAGATAAATTGGAAAATTGAGAGAAAGTTATAGGATCCTACTGCTCCAACACAAGTGCTTCCTCAATTCGTCCAACCGGAAGTGTGCTGTGGGGCCTGAGGCCGTTTGAGATGCCCTAGGAGTGCCGTAGCCGGGGAGTGCCGAATCACAGCACCAAGGATAAATGTGAAAATAATGACAGGCACTACAAACCAGGAGACAGTCTCCTGTGCACCACCCTTACCTGTTTGTGAGTCACCTTTACTCAGGTCCCCTCTGTTTGGATTGGTATTTACCGTTTTTATCTTCGAATAAATTGGGACTTTTTACATGCAACGTTACCTGGTTTGTAGTGCCTGTCATTTTTTTCACATAAATTGGAAAATTGCTGTATCTGAATAATGAAAGAAAAATGTTGGGTTTGATGCCCCTTTAAACATTGTATGGAGATGTCATATCTGCCGATAATGTCCCTTAAAGGGTTTATCCTATAATATAAAAGGCCAAGTGTGTTTGTCTGAAGCTGTCATGCACAGTAGAGACAGCGCGAGGACAAACACACCTGGCCTTACACAAACTAACCATCCTGATCTGCTGTCCGGAGGGAGTGGGGCATGGCTGGGCAGAGTGGGCGGGACAGGGCCATGGCGGGAGTGGTGGGTGCGTGACCAGGCGGAGCGGGCGTGGTCTGTAGAGAGAGTGCGCAAAAGAGGGTAGAGACCGAGCAAAAGAGGGGGGAGAAAGAGCACAAAAGAGAGGGGGCAGAAAGAGCACAAAAGAGAGGGGGCAGAAAGAGCACAAAAGAGAGGGGGGACAAAGAGCAAAAAAGAGAGGGGACAGAAAACGCACAAAAGAGAGGGGGGACAAAGAGCAAAAAAGAGAGGGGGGACAAAGAGCAAAAAAGAGAGAAAGAGGGGCAGAAAGAGCACAAAAGAGAGGGGGCAGAAAGAGCACAAAAGAGAGGGGGGGGAGGGGGAGAAAGAGCAAAAAAGAGAGGGGGAGAAAGAGCAAAAAAGAGAGGGGACAGAAAGAGCAAAAAAAGAGAGGGGACAGAAAGAGCAAAAAAAGAGAGGGGACAGAAAGAGCACAAAAAGAGAGGGGATAGAAAGAGCACAAAAAGAGAGGGGACAGAAAGAGCACTAAAGAGAGGGGGTAGAGAGAGCACACAAGAGAGGGGGAGATAGAGCATAAAAGAGAGGGAGACAGAGAGAGAGAGCAAGGAGTGGGTCCGCTGTACTGCAAAAAATGTCCCTGTACATGGGCTATAGGACTAGTATGTAATAATAAAATCAATTATATGTATATGTTTTATGGACAGTTATACAAGTGTGTTATAGCTTAACAGGACAAGTTATGAATAAATATATATATAAATGACGCAATTACAGCAAAATAAGTGTATGAAATAATAGGGGCTAAATTACAAGTGGCATGGCTAGAATTAAGCTTTTTGCGCTAGTCGGGTTGCATTCATAAAACAAGTTAAAAAAAATAAAAAAAATGCGCAAGCCGTAACATGAATAGCGCAAAAATCCTAACTTAACTTTTTGCTTGTATTCCCCTATAAAAAGTAGAGAAAAAAAACTAAAACCCAAGATCGCGCAAACACAATTGCATTTTCGAATTCCACGTAGAAGTCAATGTAGAAAAAAAAAATTGTTGGAAAAAAAAAACATTGCACAAACATTATAGCATATTCACATTAGCAAATGTGAAATATTTATAGTAAATACATAGTTGAAATCTTTATTCAATATGAATATTGCGTAAATATTTTGTTATCATGTTTTCATCTACTTAATGGCAAAGGGCTCTATATGTGTTTATATGTGTATATATGTCTGTCAATACATATATACACATATAAATACATTAATATATATGTACACACACATACAAATACATCTTTAGCAATGTATCTCTAAGTTAAAATACTTTGGAGGCTTTTTTTTTTTCTAACACCAGAGATCTCATATGATTGAGCCCTTATAACTTTTTTTGTGCAATATTTAAAAAAATAAAATAAAAAAAATATTAGACAGTGTTAATATAAGTGTTACTGTACCTTGTAATGTATTTTTGATGTGTTTAGTGCAACTTTTTTGTTTCGGAAAATAGTTAACCCCAGCTCTGAGATCGCGGTAAGGATTGAAGTGTAAATGGTGATTGCACTAGCGCATTCGTGATTTCGCTCAACTTGTAATATTAGCACAATTAAAAAGGCTTGCAAAAAGACTATATTGCTTGCGCAAAATCATTTGCTCCTCACTTGTAATCTAGCCCTAAATGTTTACGGAGAGGTTATATCAAACAGTGATTTTTTTTAGTTAGTGAGTATATGGAGCCGTGAGAAGTTAAAGGAACAGTAAAGTCAAAATTAAACTTTCATGATTCAGATAGGACATGTAATTTTAAACAACTTTCCTATTTACTTTCATCATCAAATTTGATTTGCTCTCTTGGTATTCTTAGTTGAAAGTTAAACCTAGGTAGGCTCATATTCTAATTTCTAAGCTTTTAAAGGCCGTCTCTTATCTCGGTGCATTTTATTAGCTTTTCATAGCTTGACAGTGCTAGTTCATGTGTGTCATATAGATAATATTGTGTTCACTCACGTGAAGTTATTTATGAGCCAGAACTGATTGGCTAAAATGCAAGTCTGTCAAAAGGCTTGAGATAAGGGGGCATTCTGCAGAGGCTTAGATACAAGGTAATCACAGAGGTAAAGTTAGTTAAAATGCAGACTTTTTACTTTCAACTTGTAATACACACCACCCGACGCATGCAAAAAAGTTACTTCTAGAGAAGTTTATGCTCGAACGAAAGCACTAAATAGCGGGCCTCTTGAAAATCTGGCCTTTGGTCTTTAGTGTCCCTTTAATAAGGATCAACAGGTAAAGTAATATGGAATGGTTGTATGCAGCAATGGTAAAACTAGTAGATAGTCATGCTTTTGTAATAGCCGTTTGCACTAAACAGAAATCATTTACTACAAGCTGTGCTGCTAACCTTTTTTGCTATTCTATGCAGCAATGGATGAGTTGTATAAAATTGTTGATACTAGTTATGCTGCTCACTAGGGTTATAGTATGGTATAGTGACTGGAGGAGTTATTGAAATGTCTTGTAATAAATAACAGGATATTAAAGTCTCCAAGCGATCATTCATAGCAGTATGCCAAGAGACATTCTAATAAAAAATTTTTAAATACTCTAACATCATGTCATTCTTGCATTACTGATACTAGATAACTATGTGTTTAAACCCCCACAGAGGGGTTAAACACATAAATAAAGTCCTGCTAGGGAGCCACAAGCATTGCAGCTCCAGAACAAAACTGTGATGGTGATTGTTAGGTCGTGTGACTGCCATTCTTTATTGTTCCAGTGGACGTTTCCTGCTCGGGAGCCACATGCAACACCTACGTATCAGTTTAACACCTTAGCTAGAGTTAGTAATGCAAAAATGGCATTATGAGAACGTTACTTTTGCAATACAATATCCCTTTAATGGATGTCCCTTTAATGGTTCTAGTGTGAAAATACTTGCTGCCTTTCACCAACACTCTTTATTGTCTTCTTTCAAGTATGGTATAGAAGGTGTTAACTGGCTGAGTACATCGGCATCTGGACCCGTTCAGTGGTACATAACAGAGTTTAATCCTTATCTCAGCTTAATTAGTGTGCGCTCTGATTAACGGCAGTGCGCAGCAATGGTTGGCTCCTGTATACTCTGTGGTTGTGACATTAACCTATTAATAACCATAGGGCACATGAACTCTTCATTTCTATTCTATAAGAAACATTTAGAATATATATATAATAAATATAATAAGCATTTTAACCAGCTTTGCATGGCTCTGCGCAACCAAAAAGGTACAATTACATTTTACTATCCAGGCACCATGGGCACGTTTGTAGAAAGAACTGACTATTGGACTTTCTTGTTAACCATTACCACGTTGATCTCTCTATTATGTTATATTAATGGCACGAAAGTATAAATACTCATTTACTTTGAAAGGAGCGTTATGGTCTTATCAAAATTAGCTATTATGAAAGTTCACCAAGCACATAATAGTTTCAGCTCCCCATGAGACATTTTTCAGAATGCTGTGTACCATTTTCTTAAAGGGACAGTCTACTCCAAAAATGTTATTGTTTAAAAAGATAGATAAAAGCTTTACTACCTATTCTCCACAACCAACAATGTTATATAAATATACTTTATAACCTTTAAACCCGCTACATTTCTTTTTGTTCTAAGCCCCTGCAGGCCGCCTTTATCACAAAGCATTTTTATAGCTTTTCACAGCAAGACACTGCTCATTTATGTGTGCCATATAGATAATATTGTGCTAACTCCTGCGGAGTTATTCAGGATTCAGCACTAATTAGCTAAAATGCAAGTCTGTAAATAACACTGAGATACGGGGGGGCAGTCTGCAGAGGCTTAGATACAAGGTAATCACAGAGGTAAAAAGTGTAGTAATATAATCATGTTGGTTGTGCAAAACTGGGGAATGGATAAAAATGGATTATCTATCTTTTTAAACAAACAAATTTTGGAGTAGACTCTCCCTTTAAGTCCTCTAGTGATATATTCACCTTAGGAGATTTCATAAGTTGATGGACATTTATAAAAAGACACTTAGGGCAAAATGTATCATGATTGAAGGACAGGTTTGAAAGTAGAGAACTGTTCCCGTTGCAATCGCCACTTGTAATTACATGGTGAAATTTAACATTGCACAAGATTTTTCTTGTGCAATAGCGCCCTCTACTCTCGTGTAACCAATTGCTCTAGAGCAGGGCAAGTCAATCACCCCCGACAAGCGTTTCTTGGGGTGACTTCGCCATCTCTTAGGTGAATGTAATAGAAGATGTTCCAAGGTTTATTTCACCTCACATACTGTATAGTAAATATACCTGGAATTATATGTGTTTATTTTGAAAATGTAGTCAAGATTTGAGTTCTTTGTGAATTTAGACCTATCTTAATTCACAAATGCATTTTATTTAGCTATCCTACATATATGATTGGACTCACAACAATATCACAATTAATTCATATTTCTAAGACAAAGGCTGAAAATCATTGCCATGGACTGCATTCAGACCCCCATAGATTGTCATGAGATTCCCAAATAATTAATTCTGATACAGTCATAATTAGCAAGGCTTGGACACTTGCAAATGCTATATGAAACCTTATTATTATAGGGATAGGTTAACATACAAAAGACAATACTGTTACCATAGTGATGACATAGGATATGTGAGATGACAGCTGTTTTGTAGAATCCAGCTACTGCAAATAAGGTACCAGGAGGTAGGGTGACCTTGGCAATACAAAGCACGGACACACACGTCTTTACACTTAAGTATGATACTCCTACTGTGGCAAAGCTGCTAATTAAGACCCTTTAACAACCATTCTCCATATAGTTTCAGCTGGAGAATTAGAGTTTAAAGTGTTTAGAATTTATATATATATATATATATATATATATATATATATATTGTAACCAGGCCCTTTAAAATGTAATGATACTTGAGTGACAGAGCTTATTGGATTTTTATCTAAAGTATCCTGACACCTTGACTGTAGTCTATCACTAGAGGCATTGTTAGATTCCTATGGTTTTCTACTGTTCCATGGTATAATTGCCTTAGGAGTCTGTTATTCTGAAAATGTGCCCAGAGGTGTGGGTTTTGCATCAATGTCTGTAGATGTGGGAATCAGTCACAAAGGCTTTCTTTGTCTCATATATATATATATATATATATATATATATACACACACAAATACATACATACACATACTGTATATTTGAGACAAAGAAAGCCTTTGCGACTCAGGTACACACCCACACACGTATATATATATATATATATATATATAAATGTACATACATACATACATACACACACACACACACACATATATATATAAAAACGTACGTACATACATACATACATAAACACACACATATACAGTGGATATAAAAAGTCTACACACCCCTGTTAAAATGTCAGGTTTCTGTGATGTAAAAAAATGAGACAAAGATAGATCATTTCAGAACTTTTTCCACCTTTAATGTGACCTATAAACTGTACAACTCATTTGAAAAACAAACTGAAATCTTTTAGGTAAAGGGAAATAAAAATAAAAAAATAAAATAATATGGTTGCATAAGCGTGAACACCCTTTTATAACTGGGGATGTAGCTGTGTTCAGAATTAAGCAATCACATTCAAAATCATGTTAAATAGGAGTCAGTACACACCTGTCATCATTTAAAGTGCCTCTTATTAACCCCAAATAAAGTTCAGCTGTTCTAGTAGGTCTTTCCTGACATTTTGTTAGTCGCATCCTACAGCAAAAGCCATGGTCCGCAGAGAGCTTCTAAAGCATCAGAGGGATCTCATTGTTAAAAGGTATCAGTCAGGAGAAAGGCACAAAAGAATTTCCAAGGCATTAGATATACCATGGTACACAGTGAAGACAGTCATCATCAAGTGAAGAAAATATGGTGCAACAGTGACATTACCAAGAACTGGATGTTCCTCCAAAATTGATGAAAAGACAAGAAGAAAACTGGTCTGGGAGGCTGCCAAGAGGCCTACAGCAACATTAAAGGAGCTGCAGGAATATCTGGAAAGTACTGGCTGTGTGGTACATGGGACAACAATCGCCCGTATTCTTCATATGTCTGGGCTATGGGGTAGAGTGGCAAGACGGAAGCCTTTTCTTACAAAAAAACATCCAAGCCCAGCTAAATTTTGCAAAAACACATTTGAGGTTTCCCAAAAGCATGTTGCAAAAGGTGTTCTGATCTGATGAAACCAAAGTTGAACTTTTTGGCCAAAATTCCAAAAGATATGTTTGGCGCAAAAACAACACTGCATATAACCAAAAGAACACCATACCACAGTGAAGCATGGTGGTGTCAGCATCATGCTTTGGGGCTGTTTTTCTTCAGCTGAAACTGGGGCCTTAGTCAAGGTAAACCTGCATTTATTAACCCCTAATCTGCCGCCCCCAACGTCGCCGCCACTATACTAAATGTATTAAACCCTAAACCTAAGTCTAACCCTAACCCTAACACCCCCTAACTTAAATATAATTACAATACATCTAAATAAAAATTAATATTATTACCTAAATAATTCCTATTTAAAAATAAATACTTACCTGTAAAATAAACCCTAAGATAGCTACTATATAACTAATAGTTACATTGTAGCTAGCTTAGGGTTTATTTTTATTTTACAGACAAGTTTGTATTTATTTTAACTAGGTAGAATAGTTATTAAATAGTTATTAACTATCTAATAACTACCTAGCTAAAATAAATACAAAAGTACCTGTAAAATAAAACCTAACCTAAGTTATACTAACACCTAACACTACACTATAATTAAATTAATTCCCTAAATTAAATATGAATTAAATACATGACCTAAATTAAATACAATTAAATACAATTAGCTAAAGTACAAAAACCCCCACTAAATTACAGAAAATAATAAACAAATTACAAGATATTTAAACTAATTACACCTAATCTAATAGCCCTATCAAAATAAAAAAAGCCCTCCAAAATAAAAAAAACCCTAGCCTAAACTAAACTACCAATAGCCCTTAAAAGGGCCTTTTGCAGGGCATTGCCCCAAAGAAATCAGCTCTTTCACCTGTAAAAAAAAAATACAAACACCCCCCAACAGTAAAACCCACAGTAAAACCCACCACCCACACAACAAACCCCCAAATAAAAACCTAACTAAAAAAACCTAAGCTGAAAAGGGCATTTGGATGGGCATTGCCCTTAAAAGGGCAGTTAGCTCTTTTGCGGCCCAAAGCCCTAACCTAAAAATAAAACCCACCCGATACACCCTTAAAAAAACCTAACACTAACCCCCTGAAGGTTGACTTACTGTTCTGAAGACCGGACATCCATCCTCAAGGAAGCGGCAGAAGTCTTCATCCAACCGGGCCGAAGTCTTCAATGAAGCCGGGAGAAGTCTTCATCCAAGCTGGGCGAAGTGGTCCTCCAGACGGGCAGAAGTCTTCAGCCAGACGGCATCTTCTATCTTCATCCATCCGACGCGGAGCATCTTCTTCATCTGGAGTCTTCTTACTGAATGAAGGTTCCTTTAAATGACACATTCTATTGGCTGTTCCAATCAGCCAATAGAATCCGAGCTCAATCCTTGCATCCGCCAATAGGATTTTTTCTACCTTAATTCCGATTGGCTGATAGAATTCTATCAGCCAATCAGAATCAAAGGGACACCATCTTGGATTATGTCATTTAAAGGAACCTTCATTCAGTAAGAAGACTCCGGATGAAGAGGATGCTCCGCGTCGGATGTCTTGAAGATGGAGCCGCTCCGCGTCGGATGGATGAAGATAGAAGATGCCGTCTGGATGAAGACTTCTGCCCGTCTGGAGGACCACTTAGCCCGGCTTGGATGAAGACTTGTCCCGGCTTCGTTGAGGACTTCAGCCCGGTTGGATGAAGACTTCTGCCGCTTCCTTGAGGATGGATGTCCGGTCTTCAGAACAGTAAGTCGATCTTCAGGGGGTTAGTGTTAGGTTTTTTTAAGGGTGTATTGGGTGGGATTATTTTTTAGGTTAGGGCTTTGGGCTGCAATAGTGCTAAATGCCCTTTTAAGGGCAATGCCCATCCAAATGCCCTTTTCAGGGCAATGGGGAGCTTAGTTTTTTTTAGTTAGGCTTTTATTTGGGGGGTTGGTTGTGTGGGTGGTGGGTTTTACTGTTGGGGGGGTTATTTGTATTTTTTTTTACAGGTAAAAGAGCTGTTTACTTTGGGGCAATGCCCTGCAAAAGGCCCTTTTAAGGGCTATTGATAGTTTAGTTTAGGCTAGGGTTTTTTTTTACTTTGGGGGGGCTTTTTTTATTTTGATAGGGCTATTAGATTAGGTGTAATTAGTTTAATGATCTGTAATTTGTTTTTTATTTTCTGTAATTTAGTGGGGGGTTTCTTAGTGATTTAGCTAATTTCATTTAGTTAATTTAGTTAATTTATTTAATTGTATTTAATTGTATTTAATTTAATTTAGTTAATTTATTTAATTTTAGTGTAGTGTTAGGTGTTAGTGTAACTCAGGTTAGGTTCTATTTTACAGGTCAATTTGTATTTATTTTAGCTAGGTAGTTAGTAAATAGTTAATAACTATTTAATAACTATTCTACCTAGTTAAAATACATACAAACTTGCCTGTAAAATAAAAATAAACCCTAAGATAGCTACAATGTAACTCTTAGTTATATTGTAGCTAGCTTAGGGTTTATTTTATAGGTAAGTATTTAGTTTTAAATAGGAATAATTTAGTTAATTATAGTAATTTTCTTTAGATTTATTTAAATTATATTTAAGTTAGGGGGTGTTAGGGTTGGGGTTAGACTTAGATTTAGGGGTTAATACATTTAATATAGTGGTGGGGACAGCAGATTAGGGGTTAATAAGTATAATGTAGGTGGCGGCGATGTTAGGGATAGCAGATTAGGGGTTAATAATATTTAACTAGTGTTTGTGAGGCGGGAGTGCGGCGGTTTAGGGGTTAATATGTTTATTATAGTGGCGGCGCTGTCCGGAGCGGCAGATTAGGGGTTAAACATTTTATTATAGTACTTGCGATGCAGGAGGGCCTCGGTTTAGGGGTTAATAGGTAGTTTATGGGTGTTTGCGTACTTTTTAGTTTACTTACTTTAGTTATGGGTTTTATGCTACGGCGTTGTACCATAAAACTCTTAACTACTGACTTTAGAATGCGTTAGGAATCTTGGAGGTAGAGGGTGTACCGCTCACTTTTTGGCCTCCCAGGACTCGTAATACCGGCGCTATGGAAGTCCCATAGAAAAAAGGGTTTACGAAGTTTACGTAAGTCGTTTTGCGGTAAGGCCAAAGAAGTGTGTGGTGCCCCTAAACCTGCAAGACTCGTAATAGCAGCGGTAGTGAAAAAGCAGCGTTAGGACCTGTTAACGCTGCTTTTTCAGCTTAACGCAAAACTTGTAATCTAGCCGAATGGTTGGAGAGCATAGTAGTGTAGAGCTATATGTGGTGTATCACTTGTTCTCAAGCAGAAAACCTTTGAGTTCCAAGCCGGTTCACAATCCATAATAACCTCTTTCTTGTGTGATTGTTGTGTGGTTTGTATGTTAAACATGATATGGAAAATTGTTCAGTTTGAACTCTGATACATGACTATGTAAAGGGATGCTAAAGTCAAAATTAAAGTTTTTGACACATGAGGACACACAGGGGTCAATTTATCAAGCTCCATATGGAGCTTGATGCCCCTTGTTTCCGGCGAGCCTAACAGAAGCTATGAAGCAGAGGTCTAAAGACCGCTGCTCCATAACCTGTCCTCCTGCTCTGAGGCCGCGGACAAAAATCAACCCTGATCGAATATGATCGGGTTGATTGACACCCCCTGCTAGCGGCTGATTGGCCACGAATCTGCAGGGGGCGGCATTGCACCAGCAGTTCACAAGAACTGTTGGTGCAATGATAAATGCAGACAGTGTATGCTGTCGGCATTTATCGATGTGCAGCGGACATGAAACATTAATTCGTATCATGTCCGCTCGCATTTACATAAATATACCCCACAGTTTTCAGAGACTTTCCATTTTAATTGTGCACAGTTTTTTTATATGCACACTTTTTGAGGCACTACTGCAGAACATGTGCAAGATTTCACAGTGACTACATACTTATGCCCAAGTTTTAGCTGAGTAATTGGCTGAAGGCTGTCACGTGATACAGGGGGATGGCAAACTGAAGTGATTTCAGAAAAAAAATCTGCTCATTTAAAATTCAGTGCTGTTGCCTTCTCTGTTTATTTTGCACTTATTGAATATGCAGATCTACAGTATTTAAATGGACATAAAACCCAAAATGATTCTTTCGTAATTCAGACAGAGCATAATATTTTAAAAAATGTTTCATATTTTCTTCTATTATCAAATTGACTTTGTTCTAATAGTATTCTTGAAGAGACATCTAGAGACATCTAGATAGGTACCCTAGTCAAAAAGGATTATCTTCCTGGAGTCATTCTCAAGTAATGGATGACCCCAGACTAGTCATCAGAAGCCATCCTGAAGTTTGCGCTCAGGCTTAAATATTTAAGTGAGACAACGTTAGATTCATTCACTTGCTGTTCATGCTTGTGAAGTAATCAGTCAGGTAATCTGCTAATCTTTCTGAAGTTATCACCCAGAATTGTTAACCTTAGCTGATGACTTTTTAAACAAAAGGATGATGTCTTTTCAAGCCTGATGATGTCTGATGATGTGCAAATGACCTCTAAAGTAGTTTGATGATCATCAGATGACACCAGGATGGTCTCTAAAGTAATCCTCTTTGTCTTGGGTAGGGTGCACTTTTCTGTAGCAGTGCATGACAGGAAACAGTGCTGCCACCTGGAGGTCTTGCAAATGTATAACATAGTTATAAAACTGCAGCGATATATTGCTCTCATGTGCAAGTAAAATTCATACTAACAGTAAATTGTGAAGTGTTTTTTAAAAATTTTACACATTACCTGAAACATGAAAGAAAATGTTTGGGGTTTATGTCCCTTTAAAGTTTTTTTTAAAGAATAATATTAAATGCATTAGAGGGACAGTCTTCTTCAAAATATGTATTGTTTAAAAATATAGGTAATCTCTTTATTACCCATTCCCCATTCCCCAGTTATATTAATATACTTTTTACCTCTGTGGTTACCTTAAATTTAAGCCTCTGCAGACTGCCCTCTTATCTCAGTGCTATTTACAAACATGCATTTTAGCCAATTAGTGCTGACTCATGAATAACTCCACAAGAGTGAGCACAATGGTATCTATATGGCACACATGAACAAGCCGTGTCTTGCTGTGAAAAGATCTAAAAACGCACTGAGATAAAGGCGGCCTTCAGGGGTTTAGAAACAGGCAGAAATGTAGAGGTTTAAAGGTTATAAAGTATCTTAATATAACAATGTTGGTTCTGCAAAGCTGGGGAATGGGTAGTAAAGGCATTGGCCTCTAGTTATCAAGCCGTCAACCTCAAATACGCTGGAATTCCGCAGCGTATTTGTGGCGAGGTTGATTCAGGTTGATTAAGTCTAACACTAACCCTAACAACCCCCTAACTTAAATATTAATTAAATAAATCTAAATAAATATTACTCTTATTAAATTAGTTATTCCTATTTAAAACTAAATACTTTCCTATAAAATAAACCCTAATATAGCTACAATATTACTAATAATTATATTGTAGCTATTTTAGGATTTATTTTTATTTTACAGGCAAATTTAAATTTATTTTAGCTAGGTACAATAGCTATTAAATAGTTATTAACTATTTAATAGCTACCTAGATAAAATAAAGTGAAATTTACCTGTAAAATAAAAACTAACCTAAGTTACAATTACACCTAACACTACACTATCATTAAATAAATTATTCCTATTTAAAACTAAATACTTACCTGTAAAATAAACCCTAAGCTAGCTACAATGTAATTAATAATTACATTGTAGCTATCTTAGTATTTATATTTATTTTACAGGCAACTTTGTATTTATTTTAACTAGGTACAATAGTTATTAAATAGTTATTAACTATTTAATAACTACCTAGCTAAAATACTTACAAAATTACCTGTAAAATAAATCCTAACCTAAGTTACAATTAAACCTAACACTACACTATCATTAAATAAATTAAATTAATTAACTACAAGTAGCTACAATTAAATACAATTAAATAAGCTAACTAAAGTACAAAAAAACAAACACTAAATTACAGAAAATAAAAAAGATTACAAGAATTTTAAACTAATAACACCTAATCTAAGCCCCCTAATAAAATAAAAAAAATAAAAAAAATAATAAAAGTCCCTACCCTAAACTAAATTACAAAGTAACCAGCTCTTTTACCAGCCCTTAAAAGGGCTTTTTGCGGGGCATGCCCCAAAGTAATCAGCTCTTTTGTCTGTAAAAAAAAATACAACCCCCCCAACATTAAAACCCACCACCCACATACCCCTACTCTAACCCAAACCCCCCTTAAATAAACCTAACACTACCCCCCTGAAGAGCTCCCTACCTTGAGTCGTGTTCACCCAGCCGGGCTGAAGTCATCATCCAAGGGGCGCTGAAGATGTCTTCCATCCGATAGAAGTCTTCATCCAAGGGGCACTGAAGAGGTCTTCCATCCGATAGAAGTCTTCATCCAGGCGGCGTCTTCAATCTTCATCCATCCGGAGCGGAGCGGAACCATCTTCAAAGCAGCCGACGCGGAGCCATCCAAGATGGCATCCCTCGAATTCCGATTGGCTGATAGGATTCTATCAGCCAATCGGAATTAAGATAGGAAAAATCTGATTGGCTGATTCAATCAGCCAATCAGATCGAAGTTCAATCCGATTGGCTGATCCAATCAGCCAATCAGATTGAGCTCGCATTCTATTGGCTGTTCCAATCAGCCAATAGAATGCGAGCTCAATCTGATTGGCTGATTGGATCAGCCAATCAGATTTTTCCTACCTTAATTCCGATTGGCTGATAGAATCCTATCAGCTAATCGGAATTCGAGGGACGCCATCTTGGATGACATCACTTAAAGGAATATTCATTCGGCGAGTAGGCGTCGGTGGAAGAGGATGGCTCAGTGTCAGCTGCTTTGAAGATGGCTCCGCTCCGCTCCGGATGGATGAAGATTGAAGACGCCGCCTGGATGAAGACTTCTATCGGATGGAAGACCTCTTCAGCGCTTTTTGGATAAATACTTCTATCGGATGGAAGACATCTTCAGCGCCCCTTGGATGAAGACTTCCGCCCGGCTGGGTGAACACACAACTCAAGGTAGGGAGATCCAGGGGGGTAGTGTTAGGTTTATTTAAGGGGGGTTTGGGTTAGAGTAGGGGTATGTGGGTGGTGGGTTTTAATGTTGGGGGGAGGTTGTATTTTTTTTTACAGGCAAAAGAGCTGATTACTTTGGGGTATGCCCAGCAAAAAGCCCTTTTAAGGGCTGGTAAAAGAGCTGGTTACTTTGTAATTTAGTTTAGGGTAGGGACTTTTATTATTATTTTTTTTTATTATTATTTTATTAGGGGGCTTAGATTAGGTGTAATTAGTTTAAAATTCTTGTAATCTTTTTTTATTTTCTGGAATTTAATGTTTGTTTGTTTTTGTACTTTAGTTAGTTTATTTAATTGCATTTAATTGTAGCTACTTGTAGTTAATTAATTTAATTTATTTAATGATAGTGTAGTGTTAGGTTTAATTGTAACTTAGGTTAGGATTTATTTTACAGGTAATTTTGTAAGTATTTTAGCTAGGTAGTTATTAAATAGTTAATAACTATTTAATAACTATTGTACCTAGTTAAAATAAATACAAAGTTGCCTGTAAAATAAAAATAAAACCTAAGATAGCTACAATGTAATTATTAGTAATATTGTAGCTATATTAGGGTTTATTTTATAGGTAAGTATTTAGTTTTAAATAGGAATAACTAATTTAATAAGAGTAATATTTATTTAGATTTATTTAATTAATATTTAAGTTAGGGGGGTGTTAGGGTTAGTGTTAAACTTAGGTTTAGGGGGGGCGGAGCCAACTGCCAAGGGAGCTGGACGTGTATGCATGGAGCTCCTGGCTCCTATAAGTTCAAAATACCGTTTATTTACCTCTAAGGTTAAATTCCCTCATATTGCAAGAGGATCCTTGGATCTGCACTAATCCCAAAAGACCCTGTAAGAGATTAATTGGATATCTCTGGCTGCTGGAGCCTTTTTTCGAATATGACCGAGATGGAGACTCTAAACGGATGGGTAGCGGCTGTGGCGCAGCTTATACAAAGTCACTATGCTAGAATGGAAGCAACACTATTGGTGAACTGTACTATGCCTAACGATCTTACATCTGATGTCCTTGGTCTAACTAGTGCGGACACTTTCTTGGAGCGGAACAGTGCCATTGATATACCACTCTCTGGAACCTGGTGTTACCTCGCTGACTTCACACTACGCGGTGAATTACCCGAATGTCATTATAGTGGAAAATCTAACCGAGAGCTGTGCGCACTGGTAGGGGAGCTGAAAGGCGACTCTCCCATCATAAACTCTGACCCACAGATGCCCGGCGAGATTCTAGATTGCGGAAACACCCAGCCTTCATTCCCAAACTTGCCTACAGCTGAGGGGTGCTTGATGTCTACAGACCGCGGCCATCTTGATGGAGTCCTCCCTTTGCCCCGTGGAGTGAGGATAAGAGTGACTGAGCTCAAGCATACTGCTGCCACTGTCGGATACAGCCTAATGGGGAGTCGCTCTGCACATTCCAGTGTATCTCTTCATTCCTGCACTTCTATGCTTAAAACCGGAGTGGGGTAGATCTTATTCTGTGACAGGAGAATAGCAGTGCCTAGCGATCTACACTTGGCTCTCTAGGGATTGTAATAATTACGGCTCTACAGACTCTTGCTCCTCTCACCTTTGAACTTAACTCTCCGCTATGCCACAGTGATTTTGATCCCCTTACAATTCAATGAGTTCTCTATGCTTGCTGAAAATCTTTTAAGTCCTAGTGACTGTTTGAGCTTGACTATGTTTGCTGATATTCCTGCAGTCTGACTGGAGAAATCCAGGTTAATTTGATGAAAATGTTATCAGTTCATATATGTTTTAAATGATTTTTTCACTCTGCATATAATGTCTTTTACGCAATGTATTTGGCATACTGAGATATGTATTTCTTTATTGTCACATATGTTCGCTTATCTATTTGTAAGCTAATATACTCACCTGTGTAAGCTGACACATAAACCATCTACACATCTCTCCTCACTGTGCTTCAGGATAACATATGCTGAGATCCCTGAGTTGTATGCTGTCTCCATATAAAGTAAGATACTATAGTTTATGAGATTATAGGGATAGTTTAGTTTAGCTTAGTTTAAGAGAAGTGTTTTAGGACAGTGTTACTCTTATGTGAGAACTAGATTAAGCTAATTAAGCATATAACACATTGGCCTATCTATCTTATATGGCTGCTGTTGTTCAGCTTTTAGATACTTTGAATACTGAGCCCTGTTTCCCTATAGCATAGGCGTAGCCAGCGGCCGAGGCGGCGCCCTAACATTTATTGTATATAGCATTGTAGCTATTATCTCAAACTCAATTGTCTTACTCCATTTCTTATAATAATACTATTCCTCCGTTGCTAGTATCTAATTTGTCTTCCATAATTAGAGGCGGTTTATATTATAAGGGTCTCATCTTAGTTCCCACACTCCACCTCTGCCTACACCCATAGTTTGTACACCTATGATGTTTCCCATATTTTAATCTAAATGGGCTACTTAAAGGGACAGTTAAGTCCAAAAAAAAACTTTCATGTTTTAAATAGGGCATGTCATTTTAAACAACTTTCCAATTTACTTTTATCACCAATTTTGCTTTGTTCTTTTGGTATTCTTAGTTGAAAGCTAGACCTAGGAAGGCTCATATGATAATTTCTAAGCCCTTGAAGGCCGCCTCTAATCACATGCTTTTGTATTTGCTTTTCACAGCAGGGGAGAGCTAGTTCAGGTAAACCCTATAGATAACATTGTGAGCACGCCCGTGGATTGTGGCAGACACTGCACTAATTGGCTAAAATGAAAGTCAATAGATAATAAATAAAATGTCATGTGATCAGGGGGCTGTCAGAAGATGCTTAGATACAAGGTAATCACAGAGGTAAAAAGTGTATTATTATAACTGTTTTGGTTATGCAAAACTGGGGAATGGGTAATAAAGGGATTATCTATCTTTTAAAACAACAAAAATTCTGGTGTTGACTGTCCCTTTAAGGCGCTTGTATTGCGCATTTAATGACTAAACACTAAGTATGTTATATTCGCAGCTGCTGTCTGAGGTTTACTTCATCTGCCTATGATACTCCTATATTTTAATAGCCTCCTTAGGTATATATCTTATCCATCGTATAAAAGTTTCCACCTCCGCCCCCCACCTTCATAATGAACCTCCTCTTTTAGGAGGGCTGCTCATGCGGCTTCTCTTGCCTATGCCGCAATCCACCTATACCCATATGTCCTACCCTATTATTTACATAGCAGATCTGTATTCTCATTTTTGTTTTTATTTAACATATCAATTGCTAAACCATTCTAAGTTTATAGGTCCAAAAATTATCACTCCCACTGCTAATTAAGAAAAAGAGGTCCCAGTTTCTCCTATAAGATTTGTTATATTGAGAACTTTATCTTCCAAAAGTTGTTAAATTGAAATGTACCATCTATATTTGTTTTACTGATGTGATGTTATATTTAAGTTGCAATGTTATCGCACAACCTCAATAAAAATATTAAATAAAAAAATAAATAAAAAAACTTAGGTTTAGGGGTTAATAATTTTATTATAGGTTGCGGCGGTGTAGGGGGGGCAGGATAGGGGTTAATAAATTTATTATAGGTGGCGACGGTGTAGGGGGGGCAGATTAGGGGTTAATAAGTTTAATATAGGTTAGAGGCCGGGTCCGGGAGCGGCGGTTTAGGGGTTAAACAATTTATTTAGTTGTGGCGGGGTCCGGGATCCGCAAGATAGGGGTTAATAACTTTATTAGAGGTGGTGGCGGTATAGGGGGGGCAGGATAGGGGTTAATAGGTATTATGTAGGTGGCGGCGGGGTCTGGGAGCGGCGGTTTAGGGGTTAATATATTTATTATAGTTGTGGCGGGGTCTAGGAGCGGCGGTTTAGGGGTTAATAACTTTATTTAGTTGCGGGGGGCTCCGGGGGCACCGGTATAGGGGGTAGAACAGTATAGTATAGTGTGAGTGCTTAGTGACAGCTTATCAATAAAGCTGTAAAAAAGCCGAAGAGCAGCAAGATCGGATGAGTGATAACTATCACAGTCCGCTGCTCATCGCCCCGTACTTGGTGCGCGGCTTTTTGACAGCTTTTTTGATAACTTTGGTGAACGTATTCAGGTTCGCGGTGGCGATGTGAAGCGAGCTTAGGCGAGTGTATTGGGGCCGGCGATGGCAGGTACGTCCAGAGCTTCATAACTAGAGGCCATAATCTATTTTTTTTTTTAAATTAAAATTTTTAAGTAGACTTTCCCTTTAAGTTTAATTTGAACCTGTGAGACTCATCTCAGAATAGTGTTCAATCTCCTGAGCTGTCCTGATCATGACTTTACCAGTTTTCAATTTAAAAACTTAGCCCACCATAGACAGATATATAAAGAAAAAAATTATGGGTACTTTTAGCCAACACTAACTTTATTTATCTCAAAATATCATTAAAAACTCATTAAAATCAAAGCGTGGAACAAATGGATACCTATAGCTACTGTGTGGAGCTTATATATTGCATAGCTCCCTTGCTTTATAGCCATGGCTTCAGGTCCAAAAAAGGTTAAAAACAAACAAACCACAGGACCGGGAGATATGAGACTACAAGATATTCATTTAAAGAAAACGGTATTAAATTCACACAATCTCAGGGGTTATAGGAAGGAATAAATAAAATCAGAGAAACGCTCAACCTCAACAGCATAATAGCTTGTTCTATGGCCAGTTACCACCCAAGAAGCAGCCTCTTAAACATAACAGCAGTCACACCTAGGTGCTCAAAGGTAGCCTCCTGCCTGCAAGCTTCTCAGGCTAGACCCCGTTACAGCTGATTTCTTGCTATTAACACTATTCTTGATTTAAAACAACTGCTCTTACACAATTCTGTTTAATGGATATACTTTCATCATTACGTTGCACTAATCGCATATAAGCAACATTAGTATCATTAACAAACGATCGGCTAGATTACGAGTTGTGCGTTAGGGTTAAAAAGCAGCGTTAAGAGGTCCCAATACCCGCTGGTATTACGAGTCTTGCAGGTACAGGTGTACCGCTCACTTTTTTGGCCAGACTCGGAAATACCGCAAATCCACTTACGTCAATTGCGTATCCTATATTTTCAATGGGACTTGCATAGCGCCGGTATTACGAGTCTGCCAAAAAGTGAGCGTTACACTCTCTCCTGTCAAGCCTGGTACCGCTTTTTAAAGTCAGTAGTAAAGAGTTTTAAACTACAACGTTAATAAAACCTTTTAACCCCTAAACCGAGGCCCCCCCACATTGCAAACACTAAAATAAATTTTTTAACCCCTAATCTGCCGAACCGGACATCGCCGCCACTATAATAAACATATTAACCCCTAAACCGCTGCACTCCCGCCTCGCAAACACTATTTAAATATTATTAACCCCTAATCTGCCTGCCCTAATATCACCGACACCTACCTACATTTATTAACCCCTAATCTGTCGCCCCAACGTCGCCGCCACTATATTAAATGTATTAACCCCTAAACTAAGTCTAACCCTAACCCCCCTAACTTAAATATAATTACAATAAATCTAAATAAAATTACTACAATTCACTAAATTATTCCTATTTAAAACTAAATACTTACCTATAAAATAATCCCTAAGATAGCTACAATATAACTAATAGTTACATTGTAGCTAGCTTAGGGTTTATTTTTATTTTACATGCAAGTTTGTATTTATTTTAACTAGGTACAATATTTATTAAATAGTTATTAACTATTTAATAACTACCTAGATAAAATAAATACAAATTTACCTGTCCAAAAAACAACAAACACTAAATTACAGAAAATAATAAAATAATTACAAGATTTTTAAACTAATTACACCTAATCTAATCTCCCTAGCAAAATAAAAAGCCCCCCAAGATAAAAAAAAAAGCCCTACCCTACACTAAATTACAAACTGGCATCCCTTCAATTCCGATTGGCTAATAGAATTCTATCAGCCAATCGGAATTAAGGTAGAAAAAAATCTTATTGGCTGATGCAATCAGCCAATAGGATTGAGCTGGCATTCTATTGGCTGATTGGAACAGCCAATAGAATGCCAGCTCAATCCTATTGGCTGATTGGATCAGCCAATAGGATTGAAGTTCAATCCTATTGGCTGATTGCATCAGCCAATAGGATTTTTTCTACGTTAATTACGATTGTCTGATAGAATTCTATCAGCCAATCGTAATTGAAGTGAGGCCATCTTGGATGACATCACTTAAAGGAACCTTCATTCAGTCGTCGGCCGTCGGATGAAGAGGATGCTCCGCGTCGGATGTCTTGAAGATGGACCCGCTCCGCGCCGGATGGATGAAGATAGAATATGCCGTCTGGATGAAGACTTCTGCCCATCTGGAGGACCTCTTCTGCCCGTTTGGGTGAAGATATCTCACGGTAGGGTGATCTTCAAGGGATTAGTGTTAGGTTTTTTAATGGGGGATTGGGTGGGTTTTAGAGTAGGGTTGGTTGTGTGGGTGGTGGGTTTTAATGTTGGGGGTGTATTTGTACTTTTTTTTTACAGGTAAAAGAGCTGATTACTTTGGGGCAATGCCCTGCAAAAGGTCCTTTTAAGGGCTATTTGTAATTTAGTGTAGGGTAGGGCTCTTTTTTATTTTGGGGGATTTTTTATTTTGTTAGGGGGATTAGATTAGGTGTAATTAGTTTAAAAATCTTGTAATTATTTTATTATTTTCTGTAATTTAGTGGGGGGGGTTTCATACTTTAGATATTTTTTTTAAATTGTAATTAATTGTATTTAGTTTAGGTAATTAATTTAATTATAGTGTAGTGTTAGGTGTAATTGTAACTTAGGTTAGGTTTTATTTTACAGGTAAATTTGAATTTATTTTAACTAGGTAGTTATTAAATAGTTAATAACTATTTAATAAATATTGTACCTACTTAAAATAAATACAAACTTGCATGTAAAATAAAAATAAACCCTAAGCTAGCTACAATGTAACTATTAGTTATATTGTAGCTAGCTTAGGGTTTATTTTATAGGTAAGTATTTAGTTTTAAATAGGAATTATGTAGTTAATTGTAGTAATTTTATTAAGATTTATTTAAATTATATTTAAGTTAGGGGGTGTTAGGGTTAGACTTAGGTTTAGGGGTTAATATGTTTATTATAGTGGCGGCGACGTGGGTGGCAGATTAGGGGTTAATAAATGTAGTTAGGTTGTGGCGACATTGGGGGCGGCAGATTAGGGGTTAATAAATAAAATGTAGAGTTCGGCGATGTTGGGGGCAGCAGATTAGGGGTTCATAAGTATAATGTAGGTGGCGACGGTGTCCGGAGCAGCAGATTAGGGGTTAATAATATAATGTAGGTGTCGGCAATGTCGGGGGCGGCAGATTAGGGGTTCATAAGTGTAATGTAGGTGGCAGCGGTGTCCAGAGCGGCAGATTAGGGGTTAATAATATAATGTAGGTGTCAGCGATGTCGGGGGCGGCAGATTAGGGGTTAATAAGTGTAAGATTAGGGGTGTTTAGACTCGGGGTTCATGTTAGGGTATTAGGTGTAAACATAAATTTTATTTCCCCATAGGAATCAATGGGGCTGCGTTAGGAGCTTTACGCTGCTTTTTTGCAGGTGTTAGTCTTTTTTCAGCTGGCTCTCCCCCATTGATTCCTATGGGGAAATCGCGCACAAGCACGTTTTACCAGCTCACCGCTAGCGTAAGCAGCGCTGGTATTGAGGTGAGATGTGGAGCTAAATTTTGCTCTTCGCTCACTTTTTTGCGGTTAACGCCGGGTTTCTAAAAACCCGTAATACCAGCGTTGTCTGCAAGTGAGCGGTGAGCTTAAACTGCTCGTTAGCACCGCACCCCTGTTAACGCAAAACTCGTAATCTAGGTGCGTGTATACAGAAACATTCACACTCGTAAGTCTCGCTCTCCCAGCTCCACTATGCAATAAATAAGCTCCACACAGTAGCTTAAGGTATACATTTGTTCCTCGCTTTGTTTTTAACAAGTTTTTAATGATATTTTGAGATTAAATACAGTTAGCGACTTAGCATTATCTAAAAGTACCCATATATTTTTTTGTATATATCTGTATATGTTTGTTGTGTAAATTCCACATGGTGGGTTAAAAATTCTTTAATAATTATTGCATTAGCTCACCATAGAAGCAGGTAAGTTCTTTCTACAAATTGTCTGCACTATAGATTTATTTGTGTTTTAACCAATTGCTGATAAAGTTCAATTCGCTTTATAGGTGTCATGATTCCGATCATTGCTGTGTCACTGCAACTCCCGGATCCATCTGATCACCTCTGTAGTGTCACGTTGCCTAGTAATATGACGCGGTCTCTCTGTCGACCCGCTCTGATGATGTCAGGCGGGTCTTTAAATCTCTAGCGGGACTGTGCCTCTGCGCCCGTTTGTTGGATTGTTTTCCTGCTTCCTGGCTCCTTGCTGTATTCTGTGAGTTTACGCTCAACCTAAAGTTATCCTGACCTTTGCTTTGCCTGACCATTCTATCGAATTGCCCTCAACCTGCCTAAAGTGACTTTAACCTCTACCTTGCCTGACCATTCTAACGGATTGCCCTCTGCCTGTCTTAAAGTGATATTAACCTCTGCTCTGCTTGACCACTCTAATGGATTATCCTCTGCCTGCCTTAAAGTGATACTGACCTCTGTTTTGCCTGACCACTCTAACGGATTATCCTCTGCCTGCCTTAAAGTGATACTGAACTCTGCTTTGCCTGACCATTCTAACAGATTATCCTCTGCCTGTCTTAAAGTGATACCGACCTCTTCCTTGCTTGACCACCCTATCGTATTTCTCTCTGTAGCCCCTTTCAGACTTTTTGTTCTTTGCTTTGCCAGCTTTCATCAGCCTGTCTCCCACAATTCAGTATTCAGCTTTCCCGTGGTCCTGCATCTTCTGTGAGTACGCTGTTCTTTATCTCCTGCATTATTGCTTTCCTTTTCCTGAGTGGGTCACATCCTGGATTTTTCTCAGTGTGCTAGTGTGTGTAATATATATTCACTCTAGCAATTGGGTCTAGTCCTGGACTGATTCTATATGGCTGACAATAGGTTTCAGGCATATAAGTATCAAATGATACATTACTATAATATTTATTGTTTTTAGTATGAAAAAATCCATAAGAAAATCTACTTTCTGGCCTTAAAAGCTGATTTTTTTATATTGTTTGGTCTGTGTAGTTTCTTACCACTATGCTAAAATGTACGATTTCTTTCATAAATGCCATATAGTAAAATTTAGTTTGTAGTAGCTTCCAAAATCACCTTATGACTTATTTCAGATCTTCAGAACATTTGAAATCAAAATACAAGTTCTGAAAATACACAATTAAAAACTTCCCATTCAAAAAATAAGGAGGTTTGCCATTTTTATTCCAATATACATCTGAATTTCCCAAAAAAACAAATGTTGAACCTTTATATTTCTATAGCTACTGAGAGGTTTCTAACCAAATTAAGCTGTACCTCAATACCAAATTTCAAGATAATTGCTGAAGCCGTTGAGGCTGTAGCCTCATCTAAAAATGTGCATTTTGCCATTTGGGAAAAGTAATTTTTACACATCATAATAACTAAAAAAAAAAAAAAAATACTCATCCAATTTACTTCAGTTTTAGGTAAACTGACAGATTTTTACTTTTTTTTTTCCAGCCAGTCAAGAGTTGAATTGAAATGTTCTGAAGGACAAACTAAATGTAAACTACTGTGCAGCTACCAGTGCATTATTGTAATTGCTATTGCTCTATACTTCCCTCGAGTAGCCTTTCCTTGATGCTTTCTTTATCTGTCTTGTTTACTTATTCATGTTTTGATTCAGGACATCTGTTTTTGCGAACAGTTTGTTTACATATGTACTGACGTCAGTAATATGATGGTTGCTGGATGTTTACTGTCTCACATCTGTGACGTATTTTAACCATAATCTGTGTTATCTGATGGTACAGTATATTCATTCAGGATTAAGCCTCTGTATGTGTATATACAGTATATCATACTAACAATTTAGGTCTAGATAACAAGTTGTGCGCTAATGTTTGCACGCGTGTGCTATTAAAATTTTGTGGGTGCGTTAATATGGTACGCTTATTACAAGTTGAAAGTAAAGTTTGATTGTGCGAAATCAAGTTTAACGTATGTCAGGTTAGCGTGACTGAAGACCTTGCGTAAAGGGTTAGGGCTAAAATAAAAGTTGCACCAAACACAACATAAATACATTAAAATAAACTGTTACACGCATATAAATACTATCTGATGAAAAAATATTCATATAATAAAATAAAACATGTTTATAAGGGTTCAAATGTATATGGCCATGTATTTGACTGCACGAGTGAAAGCACTAAAGAGCGCGTTGCTTGTAATCTAGCCCTTAAAGGGACAGTATACTATAAAATTGTTTTTCTCTTAATGTGTTTACAATTAAAAAAAAATTGCCAGCTGTAGAGTATAAAATGTATGAGATTTGCTTTTTTTTTTTTTTTTTTTTTTCAAAAGAGCTTTATTGTAAAACATTTTAATATACAAACTTGGCTCTGGTTACAATTTGAGCCTTTTCATATTCCAACATCAGAGATATATGCAAAGTACATGTTGGCAATTAAGTTGCAAAAGTTACCAAGTCTCATTTAAGTTTGTAGCTCTGAATGGCGATAAGAGATATCCCTTTTCCGTGCCCAGTGGCATGTTACTTGGCCACTTTTGGACCAAAGTTTGAATATCCATTATGTGACAGTGGGCGGGTGGGATAGTGCAATTAAATCCAGGTCCATAACGGACCTAATCTATCAATATTTATCATAACAATAACCTTTTTTTTTTAAATGATACATCTTATGGGATTCTGATCTCAACAACATATGGTTGGTAACATGAAGTAGAGTAAATGGGATAGAGGAAGGGGGAAGAAGCAGAGTTTTAGGTATAGCTTTCTAATGGTTATGTCAGTTCTACTGGTTTCTGGAGGCCCGCACGTGTCTTTTGAGTGTTTGTGCGTTGCACACCCCTAGTGACTATAGCTCTAGGTTAAAATTTGTTGTGAATCTGCATAAGCAAGGGGACCGATACCTGAGCCTGTCTCCAAAGTTAACTGTTGTCCCTATGTGCGTTCCATCTTAGTGTCATGTATTCATGTGTATCTATCTTGCCGATTTTAAGAAAGCGGTACCTTTCCATGGTGAGTTGAAGCTCCACCTGTCGTTTCCATGCTGCCACATCAGGCACCTCTGGGGATTTCCATTTTAAGGGTATAAGTGCTTTAGCGCTATTGAGCATAATGAATAGCAGTGTTTGCTTTATTTCGTCTTTGAGGTTCGGAATGTTGTGAAACAGAAGTAGGCTCGGGTTTCTGGGGATATTTGCGTCTAATGTTTTGTTAATGTGCTTAATGACATCCTCCCAAAAGGGTCCCTGTCTGTCACATCCCCACCATACATGATACATATCAGCTATCTCTCCACAGCTCCTCCAGCAGTGATTATTGGCCTGTTTATAGATTTTTTGGAGTCTCACTGGGGTGACAAATATTTAAAGTTTGTTTCCTGTGTTTTGGCTGACACTGATGCTTTCTTGTGGTTTTGTAATATCCTTAACCATTCTGTGTGATCAATATCTATGTGTAGTTCCTTATGCCATTTGTGGCAATAAGAAGGGAGTTGTTCGCTGTCAGCAGCCAAGAGTTTTTTGTATAATGCTGAAATAGTATGCCCAGGATAATGTGAAGATGTGCACATTGTTTCGAAGGGGGTTAACTGCCTTATCATGTTTTGTTTCTTTTTGTGCGTATTCAGGTAGTGTGACATTTGAGTGTGTAGAAACCAAGTTAGTGGGGTGTCCCCCATTATACCCGCCAGCTCCTCACGTGAGCCTACCTTATCTCCTGATAATATGCTTTTAATTATATATTCTTTTAAATGTGGGAATTTCCCTACCTCTGTTTTGATCTGTGATAAAAAAAGGGCAGATCTGGGTTCGCCAGCAGCGGAGTTAGAGGGGCAGGTCTAGTGTTGATATGTGTGTTGGTGTTTACCAGTGCATCCCATTGTGTGAAAAGTTCGTCCAGCAATGGGAACTTCTGAATAACGCTTGGTCTGTGTTTTGCCTGTAGCCAAGCCAACCAGCCTACATTTTTAACTTGCAGTATTTCTCTATCTATTGAAATCCATTGTTTGGAGTCTGAGTTATGACTCCAATCTATTACCCGCTGTATCAGTGTTGCCATTCTATATTGTTTTATGTCTGGGAGTCCCAAACCCCTCTGTCTCTTGTCATGTGTAGAGTTTTCCTAGGAACTCTTGGTTTGATCCCATTCCAAATACATTTTTCTATGTTGTTTTGTAATTGAAAGAGATAGTCTTTTGCTAATGTGATAGGTAATGTCTGCAGAACGTATAGTATGCGGGGGAGCACGTTCATTTTTATAACATGTATCCTTCCTATCCAAGAAATAGTTTTGTTCTTCCAGCTTGAGAGGTCATTTGTTATTTCTCTAAGCAGAAGTCGATAATTTGCTGTAAATAAGTCTTGTGGTTTACAAGTGAGCAGTATTCCTAAATATTTTATTTGTGTTGGTTGAAATTTAATGGGACATGTGTTTCTTACTTCATTTAGTATATGTGTTGGGACATTTATGTTAAGCAGTTCAGATTTATTGAGGTTCAAGTGAAAATTTGATAATCTGCCATATTCTTCCAATGTTTTCAATAGGGCTGGTAGTGATTTATTGACATTTGTCAGTGTAAGAAGTACATCATAGGCATACATTGCCAACTTGTATTCACTCTCTTTGGTGAGTACACCTTTAATATCACTATTTGTTCTAATTTTGCATGTAAGCACTTCTATTGAGATTGCGAACAGTATGGGTGAGAGAGGGCAGCCCTGTCTCGTGCCACTGTTTATTTTGAAGGGTCCTGAGAGGACCGAGTTAGCCTTAACCCTAGCTGTCGGATTGGCGTAGAGTGAGAAGACCTTTCCTATGAAGTTGTTACCTATATTCATTCCTTGCAGGGTGGCCTTGAGAAAATCCCAGTCCACCCTGTCGAAGGCCTTTTCAGCGTCTGTAGAGACTAGTGCCATCTCTTGATGTGTATTTTGGGCTAAGGCAGTTAGTTGCAGGATTTTGAGGGTGTTGTCTCTCGCCTCCCTACCTGGAATAAATCCTACCTGGTCTGGGGCTATCAACTGTGGGAGAAAAGGGTTCAACCTATTTGCAAGGATTCTGGCAGAAATCTTTACATCAGTGTTTAGCAGGGAAATTGGCCGAAAATTGTCTGGGGTTTTACCGGGTTTCGGTAGCACTGTTATGTGGGCTTCAAGCATCGATACTGGGAAACCACTCGTGTTGTCTACGGAGTTAAATAGTTGCATCAACATTGGGGCTAGGATATGGATATATTTTTTGTAGTATTTTGTGCTAAACCTCTCTGGGCCTGGGCTTTTCCCTGTGGGTAGTGATTTAATTGCTATTTTTATTTCTGTGATATTAATTGGTGAGTCTAGTATTTCTGATTGGTTGTCATCCAGTTTAGGTAGGTTTACTTTAGCAATATAGTCAGATATAACTTGTTTTTTGTTGTTCGGTATATTAGAGCCGTCAGTGTTTTGAGATATGTTGTATAAGGATGAATAGTAAGTGAAGAATTCCTCTACTAGAGAGGAGCTATCATGTTTAGTCTGGCCTGATTTGGTTTTTATTCTGTGAATGTGCGTTTTGAGATGTTTACGCTTTAGTGATCTGGCGAGTAGTTTCCCCACCTTGTTTGCCTGGTCATAGTATTTTTGTTGTAATTTTAAAGCCCTATTTTGTTGTTCCCTTTGCAGAAATGGGTTAAGTTCTGACCTTATATCTATCAGCCGTGCGTCGAGTTCAGTGTCTTTTGGGTTTTGTTTATGGGAGGATTCCAAATACTGGAGTTCCGTAAGGAGGGCGTTATATTTAATTCTGTGCTGCTTAATAAGGTTTGCCTTGTGTTTTAGTAGCTCCCCCTTATAACACATTTATGCGCTTCCCATATGTTAACCCAGGCTGTGTCTGGTGTGGTGTTTATTTGGAAATATTCCACTAATGATTTCTCTATGTCAGATTGAATGAGAGGATGGTCTAATAGACCATCCTCTAGTCTCCATATATATGGAGTTACTGGACTATTAGGCCATATAATTTGGCAGACGACCGGGGCGTGATCTGACCATGTTGCCGAGTGTATCGACACTCGTTTAATGAGCGTGAGTCCAATTGAATCTGTTAACATATAGTCAATCCTGGTGTATAGTTTGTGCGGGAAGGAGTAGAAAGTAAAATCTCGTGTTGCAGGGTGCAGTGTGCGCCATATGTCATGTAGTGCTAGAGATTGTATTTGATTGTTAATTTGTTTAATGTCTCTTTTTGGTATGCTTGTGGAGCCTTCAGATGTGTCCATTGAAGTCTCCTCCCACAAACAATATGCCCCTGGCAATATCTAATATTTTCCCTGAGAGTTTACGCATAAACGCAGATTGTTGTTTGTTTGTGAAGTATACATTTACAATTGTAATGGGCTGACCATAAAGTAGACCTATCAAAATGAGTGATCTCCCTTCTATATCTTTTTCTATTTGCATTATTTCTAGTGGAATGTTTTGCCTTACTAGTATACCCACCCTATTCTTTTTGGCAGGGCCAGATGAAAAGTATGCTGTGGTATAGGTATGGTGGTGCCATTTTGGTTCTGCTCCTTTCTTAAAGTGTGTCTCCTGGAGCAGAATTATGTCTCCTTTCTGTTTGTGTAGGTCATTTAGTATTATTGACCGTTTTTGAGTTATATTGAACCCTTTTACATTAATTGTGATCAAGTTTATTGGGTGCACAGTGGGTGCCTTATTCATTTTAGCTTAATGGGTTGGGTAGTTTGTGGATCAGCACTCCTGTGTTGGAGTTATTGGACGATTTGTGCGGGCCTCCAAGAGATTTAGTTGTACTCTTATTTGTGGGATATTGCTGTCTGCTGTCTGCGCTGCGCGCTGAGTGTTGTAAGAGTAGGGTATCAAAGGGAAGGGTAAAGGGGAAGGGGAACAATTATGCAATTACCAATAATGGAACAAAAACAATTTATACAACAATGCACTTTAGTGATTTATATGGTGAAAGTTAAAGAAACAATCTGTATCAGTTACAGTGAATTCAAAACTGGTTATCAAACCAGTGTCTAACTGGTACAAATCTAGTGCAACGTTTGAGGACTATGGCCCTCTCCCCCAGGGGCATTCATATAAACAGTAAGATCAAGTTTGGTAGCAGGGTGTTATATTGCGTACTAAGGTTGACAGAAGTATTACAGTAAGCTGCCCCACTATCTTTTTTTTCCCTTTTTTTTTTTTTTTTTAAATTTAGGGATTGTTTTCCATGGGGGCAGCCGATTATTAGTATATAAATGTGGCTCACAGCATGGGGATCTATGCCTTGACACTATTATGTTCAACAGTAAGTATACAGTCAATTTTTGTGTTATACTTATCTGTCCGGTGCAAGGGTTATCAGCTTTTACATGTTAGAGTCCTCTATTGGGTGGTGCTCCTTGTAGAAGAGGCCGCCTGTGTTTTTATTGAGGTCTTCTTCATTTTGGCCTTTTTTGTCTTTGCGCTCTCATTTGCGGGTGATCTGTAGGTAGAGGGATTTGGATCTGTAATATTTCACAAAATGTCAGGAGATCATCTATATTGCGGAGTGTTGCGGCTTTATCTCCTTTTGTGGCTGTGAGACTCACAGGAAACCCCCAACGGTATGGTATCTTCTGTGATCTCAGCACAGAGGTCACAAATTGCAGGTCTCTGCGCTTTTGCAAGATGGCAGGGCTTAAATCTGTGAATATTTGTATAGCTATACCCACATGCGTGAGTTGTTTTTTTTGGCGGGCATGTTTCAGCACCTCTTCTTTGTCTAAGAAATTGAGGAATTTCACTATTATGTCTCTTGGTGGTGCCTTTGCAGGTGGCTTAGGTCTCAGTGCTCTGTGAGCACGTTCCAGTATGATGTCAGGTGATGTATTGTTGCCTTTCACAGTTCTGAAAAGATCTTGCAGGTAACCTGGAATTGCCGTTGGCTGGATGCTTTCTGGTACGCCTCTGATCCTCAAATTGTTTCGGCGTCCCCTGTTGTCTAAATCTTCTACCTTTTCCATAAGGTTGTGTATAATTTCGTCCTGGTTGTATGATAGTTGGGATAGGTGCTGGATATCTTGCGTCGTGATGTTGTGGCCTTCCTCTAGGGTGGAAACTTTGCGCTCGACCTTCTTGATATCTTTTTTAATTTCGTTAAACATGTCCCGCATGTCTGTCATAGCTGTCTTTATATCATCTTTTGTTGCTAGCAGCAGCAAGTCTGCTTTAGTAATTTCTCCAGAATAACATTCCAGTTGAGTTCCTGTTGGTTGAGGAGTTGTCTGTGCCATGTCCTCTGTGTTATCGTTTTTCAATGTGACACTCTCTAGTGGTTTCAGGTATTGGCTGATTTTCTTTGCCTTTGCTGGGGTGTCAGATTTTGTTTTTTTGAGATTTGCATTTTAAAGGCTTATTTGTGTATATGAATTAGCTGATTTTGTGTTTTGAAGCCACAACCTAATAAAATGTGTTGAGCTTGTAGGTTTAATCAGATCTCATTACTTTATCATATTGTGTGCATACTGTATACCTGCTTCTTTATCTTATATCTGTCCATAAACCAATCACCAATACTGGAGAACAATGGAAAATCATTATTTTATTACCTTATCTCTTTTGAGGCCAAAACCTTTCTGGATGGGTGGGGATACCACAGGCTAAATAAACTATTTCAAATGCCAATATAAGGGTAATGGAAATACTTGTAAGCAATTTAATATACTCCAGCAGGTAAAGTGGATCATTGATAACAAATTAAAGGGGAGAAATATTTTGAGTAAACTGTCCCTTTAATGTTCTATATGGTACAACAAATCCCTTTAAATGTATATTTACAATTCAGATGTTAGTGAAACAATTCTACAGGTAACATAAATTGGAGAGATGAGAACTATATAAATTATTAGTGAATCTAGCCCAATGTTCTTTACAAAGTGTTTTGTGGAAATGTATATTTGCAATTGATATGCTAATTTACTTGTAAAAGTAATGAATGAAAATAATCTACAATGTTATATGTAAAGTTTCCAAGCTATAACAAGCATTTTAAAGACAGAAACAAGAAATATTCAATTCTGAGGCTAGTTTTTGTCATTCACTGTACAATCACTATTATTAGATGTCCTTTAAACGTTAAAATGACTACATCCTTCCCTCACTTTATTGTATCATTCTAGATTAAAGTCAATACACAATTAATGAACTATCCAATTAGAAAAAACAATCTCCCCATTTTTTTTGTTAATCCTATGCAGTAGATTTATTATGCAGCGGATGCTGCATTCTACGCCCATCGTTTCAGATTTGCCTGAAACTGAAGTTAAAGGGACAGTCTAGGCCAAAATAAACTTTCATGATTCAGATAGAGCATGTAATTTTAAACAATTTTCCAATTTACTTTTATCACCAATTTTGCTTTGTTCTCTTGGTATTCTTAGTTGAAAGCTTAACCTAGGATTTTCATATGCTAATTTCTTAGACCTTGAAGGCCACCTCTTTTCAGAATGCAGTTTAACAGTTTTTCACCACTAGAGGGTGTTAGTTCACGTATTTCATATAGATAACACTGTGCTCGTGCACGTGAAGTTATCTGGGAGCAGGCACTGATTGGCTAGACTGCAAGTCTGTCAAAAGAACTGAAATAAAGGGGCAGCTTGCAGAGGCTTAGATTCAAGATAATCACAGAGGTTAAAAGTATATTATTTTAACTGTGTTGGCTATGCAAAACTGGGGAATGGGTAATAATGGGATTATCTATCTTTTAAAACAATAAAAATTCTGGTGTAGACTGTCCCTTTAAAGGGACATGAAACCCAAAAATTTTCTTTCATGATTCAGCTAGAGAGAACTATTTATTTATTTTTTAAATAAGTTTTTTTATTGAGGTAATGAGCATTAACATAGAAACAGTACATATGTCCAGATATAAATCAGACTTGGATAAAACATCTTTACAATTCTAAGGTAGGAAATAGGCTAAGTCTAAAGCAATAAGATGCCAGTGATATAGTTATTAATGCCATGTCAAACCTACAGTTATACTAAGTACCTGCAAATGAGAGCTTGAACTGTACAAAATAACAAAACAGCAAGTCTAGCAATGAGAATAGAGGTTCTGGCAAAAATTATAAAAGTATGTCTGGGATGTGGATTATAAAGTGTAAAATATATAGGGTTGAAAGTAAAAAGAAAAGACTTGTGTATGGCAGAGATTACTAACTGGAACATATAATACAGAAACCTCTTTTTATAACCTTTGACTTAATACGGGTAAAAATGGTCCCCAAATTACTGTGTAGACCTTAGAATAATTTATCTATTCAGAGTGTATTGTGGTAAGATGGGGGTTAATATCATGATTTTTATTTTTGGGGGGGGGGAGATTCAGCGAGCAAGAGCCGCTCTGGTTAAAAAAAAAGGGGAAAAGAGGGGGCGTGTCCGGGTGTTTGGGGGATATAGTGTAGTTGTTATGATATGGGTTACTAGGATCTCTATTGAGCTCATTATAAACTTAATGGGATGGGCAAAAGGACGACTTAGGCACAAATTCCTCCTAAAGTATCTAAAGCCACTTTTAGGCCTCATCAGGCTTATGAACTGAATAAAGGGAGATTAGCATATGAAGCGGTCATTAATTGGACCAGGGATAGATTGGTTGGAGAATATCTACTGATATAATAGGCAAAATATTTAGTAAGTAATATATAGTGTTCAAGAATATATATGTTGGCAATGATACAGAAAGCTCATAACCAGGTGATAATAGCCAAAGCTATGCTATATATAAATTCCCAAAGGAGCCCCCACAAAGGGTCGGTATCTGGGCCTCTCACTAATAGGATCAGCGGATATAAAGTTATCTTTCAGGCTAAGAATAATATGGAAGGTCTCTATTTTAACATGCTTGCGTTGACAAGGATAAATGGCAACTTATATGATCTCTTACTTAGAGAAATGGATAATGTGACCTGACTTACTTGTCACTGGTAGAATGAGCTGCAATTCGCATATAACACAGATAAATTAGGTGAGTTTGCAGTGTTAGCTGAACTGTGGTGATAGTCTCATCTCAATTAAAAGTAGTATGGCTGTGTGGTCTAGTGCTACTTAATGTAGGATAGTGTGCTTGTGGGAAGGAACAGAACTACTTCTAAGTCCAAACATGTCTTGAGGAGATCTATATGAATTAGGACTAGGAGGCTAGTTGCTTACATATCTCTAGTATTTAAAAAGGCAGCATTAGACAGAGCCGAGTATGTAAAGGTATATAGGCCCAAGGTGGAGTATACTTCAACGCATATCTAGAGAATCTCTCTCAGTGTAAGACCATAGCCTTTGAGTAGTGTAAGAGCAAGTATAATAAACCACGATATGAGGTCTGTGGGCAATTACCCGGAGTTACTGTATATAGCCTCAGTATGATCAATTCTATTGGCACATAAAGGGGTAGAATGCCTGGGATAAAGTGTATACTCAGGGAAGAGGCACAAAGAAGACTTCAGCATAAGCCCTATACCCATACAACAAACTAGTGGGCACCTGGGCATTTGGGATTAAATATAAGCAAATATTACCATAATAATATAGTATGTACCTCCTACTCAGTTGAAAAATATAGTACAATGCAATATGCAAAACAGACAATAAATACATAGTAAACTAAACAGTATAAACCTTATCAAATACTAAACTATTATGTGGTTAATCCGACTAGTAAAGAGAACATAAAGGAAAACTTAGACGAAAAAAGTTTGTGTCGTAAGGGAGATCTGCTATATGTCCCAGGATCAGTGTTCAGTCCTTTGAAAGAAGAAATCTGACTTGGTGCTTGCCTCGTGGGGATAGTGGAAAAGAACCGCTAATTGGAGCCCACATTTGTCTGATGTATGGAGAGGCTCAAAGATTGCTGCGGTATGGGCTTTTACCCTAGCCTACACCTGCACGGGACCAAATCTGTGCGCTGCAGGAGAAAGTCCCCTGATATGAGGTGGGAGGCGATGGAGCATTAGCTTTAAAAGTCCATGAATAGACTGCATGGGCTGCCGGTGAAGGCCCTATTCCGGACAACGATACCCGCTATCAAGATCGTCCAGTCCGCTTGATTGGAGGTCGCAGGGAACTGAAATGTGCCAGTAACCACTCTCTCGATCGTTATAACCTGAGGCCTGAACCGAGTACTCTTCATAGGACAGGAAAGAGTTCTGCAATTGGTGCGGTACATGAGTAAGGTCACAATTTTCAGTGATTAACAGGAGCGGGACAACCGCCGACACCTCCATCTCCACCATCTTTGTAGCAGGGATATCCTCACGCTTGGTAAGAGACTTGAGCAAAGTCGTCAGATCGTCAAATTGATTTGTCATCCGTTGTTCAAATGCAGCTACGAGTGAATGAATTTGGTTATCAAAGTCCTCCATTGTAAAAGTCTAGCTTGCCCAGAGATGGTATAATGATCTCTACGTACCCGGTTGACCGGGGAGGGGTGCAGGGACGGAGCCGTCTAGAGATCTGTAGAAAGTTTCAGTAGTCCGGATCAGAAGCTTTTTTGATATGCACTATAGGTGCCATTCAGTGTGTTAGGGTACCCTCTATGCTGGACGACTGAAATCTGTACTGGATGGTTTGAAAAAAGTCAGATTTCTTGGTAGATTGTAAATCCTAAAAGGAGAGCTCCCATAAACGCAGCCATCTTAGGTGCTGGCCGGACACGCCCCAGAGAGAACTATTTTAAACAACTTTCCCATTTACTTTTATTTTTTAATTTGCTTCATTCTCTTGTTATTTTTTGCTAAAAGTTTTAGCTATGACAGCTCAGGAGCAGCAGAGAATCTAGGTTCTAGCTGCTGATTGGTTGCTGCATATATATACGGATTGTCATTGGCTCACCCATGTGTTTAGTTAGAAACCAGTAGTGCATTGCTGCTCCTTCAACAAATGATACCAAGAGAATAAAACAAATTAAATAATAGAAGTAAATGAGAAAGTTGTTTAAAATTGTATTCGCTATCTGAATCATGAAAGAAAATTTGGGGGTTTCATGTCCCTTTAAGAAGCAGTGGTCGTAAAACGGCTGCTCCATAACTTATCTGCCACCCTCTGCTAGCAGCCAATTGGCCACAAGTGAGCAGGGGGTGACCTTTAGTAAATCTACCCCTATGAATTGATTAACTAAGATTTGGAGTTCTACTTCACACATTAGCAGATCAGGATAGCTTTGGAATTGAAAGCTCCTGTGAATAATTGTGTGTTACTTCTTTATGGAGAATTATGTGCAATCTTACATTACTGAACAATGGTTTAACATATTAAGGGATAGATTAGAAGTGTAGCAGTATTTAGCGTTCACCCTTGAGCGCTAATACCGCTGAAAGTAAACTTTTTACGCATGAGGCATAGCATGCGTATTACAAATTGAAAGTCATTTTTCTTTCCTAAGACATTGAGAGTCCACAGCGTCATTCCAATTACTAGTGGGATATTCACTCCTTGCCAGCAGGAGGAGGCAAAGAGCACCCCAGCAAAGCTCTTAGGTGTCACTTCCCTTTCCTATAACCCTCAGTCATTCTTTTTGCCTCTGTCAATGGAGGAGGTGAAGTTTGGTGTCTGAAGATATTATTCCTTTTTTGGGTACTTTTCCCTGCAAGCAAGGATTTGGGTTTAGCTGTGTCCACATTAATCTCTTGAGTAAGAGAAGTGGTGGCTTTTAAGCAGTTAGAAAGGGGTGAGATGGTCCTTACTTTGTTTTCTAACATATTTGCCGCCCTCGCCCACTGTTCTTTCTTTTTCCACAGGTCTCTGATAGGAGTATGTGTCCTTTCACACATTGTGAGCTGCCTTCCTGGCCGACAGCTGCAAATGCAGGTAAGTGCCACTTGTCTTCTATGTACTGGAGACTTGCACTATCTATTTTAATTCTGCATTAATTTTAATGGGACATTTATAATCCTTTATTGAGGATTCTTTGAGGCAGTTTGCAGACACTATTTGTATGTGAGAGACTAAGGGGTTAACGGCTTTCCTTATAGGTTTGGGATGGCTTCTAACCTTATGGCTATATGATTTTTATTTTCAACAAGGATCTCTAGTAATGGGATTGTGTTTTCTTATGTGGGGAATGTTTTAAACGGTTACTTCTGTTTTTACTTCAGAGTTTAGAAACGCGTGCTTTTTACTTATGGCGCAGTTTCTTTTGATGCTGCTCAAGTGACCTCCCGATCTTCCGCTTCTGATTCTAAACGGAGCGGTGTCATTCTTTTGAGTTTTTTTTCGTTGCGGCTGTGAGATATCGTCTGTCCAACTGGAGAGTCCTTAGTTCGTCAGCCTCTAAAGGTTACGGTAGGGCACCTCAGCTTCTGAGGTGTAGAGGTGTATTTTTTATTTGTTTTGCCTAGCGTTTTGAAAAAAAAGCTAGTTTTCTTAAAGTGTCATTTCTTACTTTTTGAGTACTTTATCAGCTATGGATAATGAACAGGAGTCTGTTCCTTTTGATAATTGCTTATTATGTTTGGAGGCTCAAATTGTCTTGCCTATGCAATTTTGTTCCTCACATTTAGAAAAAAAACTTAAAATGTAAAGATAAATTACTTGTTTCTGAGCCTAATGCCTCTCAGGATGATGCTGTTCAGGCAATGCTACAACTCTCTCCTCAAACGTCCCAAGCCTCAATGGCTTAACATACAGTGCCTTGCAGTTCCTCTCAGCCTCCTGGAGGAGTGTATTTGCCAATAGATTTGCTGCACAGATATCTTCTGCAGTATCTGCGGCTTTATCTGTTTTTCCCATGATGGGGAAACACAATAGGAAATCTAAACATTTTTCTGATAGTAAGGTGTCTGTCTTATCTGCTGCTGCGAAGGTTGACCTCCCCCATAGGTCTGATGAGGAGAATACCTCGGTAGCTAATGAGGGTGAAATCTCAGACTCTGACAGTATAAATCCTTTTACTGATTCTGAAGAAGTAAACTGCAATGGCAACCTGCAACCTGCAGTTTGTATTGCCATGGTAACTAGTGCAGCATCTTATTGGTGTGATGCTTTGTCTGAATTGATTTTAGAGGAGACTCCGTTAGAGGAGATCCAAAATAGGATTAAGGCTCCCAAACTAGCCAATGCCTTTATCTCTGACGCTAACATGCAAGTAATTAGATTGGGAGCCAAGATGTCTGGCTTCACTGTCCTAGCCCACAGGGCTCGGTGGCTAAAATCTTGGTCAGCTGATGTTACCTCCAAGTCCAAGCTCCTGTCGCTACCTTATAAGGGTAAGACCCTGTTTGGTCCTGGTCTGGCAGAGATCATTTCTGAAATTACGGGTTGAAAGGGGTCGTTTCTACCACTAGACAAGAAGACTAGACCTAAGGGACGTCAAAATTCTAATTTTCGTTCCTTTCGTAAACCTCGAAGGTCGAAAGTCTTCCTCTCCCTCCTCCAAGCTCAGGGCCTATGGACTCAGGAGGAGTCTTCTCTCCCCATAAATATCTTGGAATTGAGAGCAATCTTCAATGCCCTGATGGTTTGGCCTTATCAGATTCCAGTCGGACAACATCACCTCAGTTGCTTACATCAACCACCAGGGAGGAACTCGGAGTTACTTGGCCATGAAGGAGGTGACTCAGATTATTCAGTGGGCGGAAGCTCACAATTGTCTTGTAATTGCTATCCACATTCCAGGAGTGGACAACTGGGAGGCAGACTTTCTGAGAAGACAGACCTTTCATCCCGGGGAGTGGGCTCTCCATCCGGAGGTGTTCTCCAGGTTAACCCCCAAGTGGGGGTGCTGGAGTTGGATCTGGTAGCGTCTCGTCAGAACGCCAAGCTTCCAAGGTATGGTTCAAGGTCAAGAGATCCTCAGGCCGCCCTGATAGATGCTCTGGCGGTCTAGCATACCTGTTTCCTCGGTTTGCTCTCCTTCCACAAGTCATTGCTCGTATCAAACAGGAGAGAGCATCTGTAATTCTGTTAGCTCCTGCATGGCCTCGCAGGATCTGGTTTGCAGACCTGGTGAGGATGTCTTCTCTTCCACCTTGGAGGTTACCTCTGAGGAAGGACCTTCTAACTCAGGGTCCTTTCCTCCATACAAATCTAGTTTCTCTGAAGCTGACTGCTTGGAGATTGAACACTTAGTTTTGGCTAAGCGTGGATTTTCTGAGTCTGTTATTGATACCATGCTTCAAGCTCGCAAGTCGATTACTCGCAAGATTTACCATAAGGTATGGCGCAAATACCTTTATTTTTCTTTTACACAAACGTCTGGCGGATGTGCCAGATGTTCAATCTTTTTGTCAGGCCTTGGTAAGAATCAGGCCTGTGTTTAAGCCTGTTGCTCCTCCTGTTAGCCTTAACCAAGTTCTTAGAATTTTGCAGCAGGCTCCGTTTGAACCAATATATTCTGTAGATATTAAGTTGTTATCTTGGAAAGTTTTGTTTCTTTTGCTATTTCCTCTGCTCGCAGAGTTTCTGAACTCTCGGCTCTGCAGTGTGATTCACCTTACCTTATTTTTCATGCGGATAAGGCAGTCCTTAGTACTAAATTGGGGTTTCTCCCTAAAGTGGTTTTGAATCAAAACATTAATCAGGAAATATTTGTTCCTTCCTTTTGTCCTAATCCTTCTTCTCATAAGGAACGTCTTTTGCATAACTTGGATGTTGTGCGTGCTCTAAAAATTTACATACATGCTACTAAAGATTTTCATCAGTCTTCTGCCCTGTTTGTTTCTCAGAAAAGCGTAAGGGTCAGAAGGCCACTTCTACTTCTCTTTCCCTCTGGTTAAGAAGTATAATTCGTTTTGCTTATGAGACTGCTGGAAAGCAGCCTCCTAAGAGAATTACGGCTCATTCCACTAGGGCTGTCGCCTCTTCTTGGGCTTTCAAAAATGAAGCTTCTGTGGAACAGATTTGCAAGGCGGCAACATGGTCCTCTCTGCATACTTTTTCCAAATTTTCCAAATTTGATACTTTTGCCTCGGCTGAGGCCTCTTTTGGGAGAAAGATTATTCAAGTGGTGGTGCCTTCTGTTTAGGTCTGCCTGTCTTGTTCTCCCTCCCTGTTCATTCCGTGTCCTATAGCTTGGGTATTGGTTCCCACTAGTAATTTGAATGACGTTGTGGACTCTCCATGTCTTAGGAAAGAAAACAAAATTTATGCTTACCTGTTAAATTTCTTTCTTTCCAGACATGGAGAGTCCACGACCCCACCCTTAAGATTAGACAGTATTTTTTGTTAAACCTCAGGCACCTCTAAACTTTTATGTTATCTTCTTTTTCCATTTCCCTTCGGCTTAATGACTGGGGGTTATGGGTAAGGGAAGTGACACTTAACAGCTTTGCTGTGGTGCTCTTTGCCTCCTCCTGCTGGCCAGGAGTGAATATCCCACTAGTAATTGGAATGACGTTGTGGACTCTCCATGTCCAGAAAGAAATTTATCAGGTAAGCACAAATTCTGTTTTTGCACACAATAAAGACATATACATACATAAATACACATATTTAGACATGTTTGTTTATTTATTTATTTATATATATATATATATATATATATATATACTGTATATATGATAGCCCTTTCCATTCAAACACCTTTATATATACCATATACCTTTGAACTCTTAAAACTTTTCTTTATTAATATTTATATGAATGCTTTTTTATCAGATAGCGTATTTTTAAGTGTAACTGTTTATTTTAATGTATTAATGTTGCTTTTGGTTCAACTTTTTTTATCTTCCTACCCTTTGCTCAAGATCTTCAGTCACGCTAACCTGATGAGCATAAAATGTTATTATGATCGCGTGTTCGCATTTACTTTCAAATTGTAATATTGTGCTAAATTTAGTGCGGTAGTGATATTGATATTGCACCTCACTTCACACGACTTGTAATCTAGCCCTAAATAAGACTTGTGGTAGTGATGATCCCTCTTACAGCCCACATCCACCCAGGGTCGGACTGGGAATAAAAAGCAGCCCTGGAAAAATATGAAGACCAGCCCTATTTTCCGAGTCGGTAGAATTCACAGGCCCCATTTTTCTTAAAGAGGATTACTGGGATACTCCTTTACCCAATATTTTTTTAAGAATTAAATTGTATTACTTTGCATTAAATAAAAATGTCAAATTGCTGTTATATAAGCACCCTACAACCCAATTGCAGCCATTAATCTCCCCTTTAAATTGTAGCTTTCCAGCCCCAGCTTCTGCAGCCCACCGGGAAATCTCCTGGTATCCTGGTAGGCCAATCCGGCCCTGCATCCACCCGAATTGCAAATACTAAATAAAATTATTAACCCCTAAACCGCTGACTCCAGTCCCCACATCGCCAACACCTAAATAAAACTATTAACCCCTAAACCGCCGACCCCCCACATCGCTAACACCTAAATAAAACGAACACCTAATCCACCGCCCCCCGCATCACAAATACTAAACTAACCTAATAACCCCTAAGCCGCCAAACACCCACATCACGACTATCTAAATTAAACTATTAACCCCTAAACCTAACACTCCCTAACTTTAAATTAAACTTACAATATAACTACCTTCAAATAAATAAAAACTTACCTGTAAAATAAAAAAACTAAGCTTAAAGGGACAGTCTACACCACAATTGTTATTGTTTAAAAAGATAGATAATCCCTTAATTACCCATTCCCCAGTTTTGCATAACCAACATAGTTATATTAATATATGTTTTACCTCTGTGATTACCTTGTATCTAAGCCTCTGCAAACTGCCCCCTTATCTCAGTGCTTTTGACAGACATGCAGTTTAGCTAATCAGTGCAGACTCCTAAATAACTCCATGGGATTAAGCACAATGTTATCTATATGACACACATGAACTGGTACTGTTTAACTGTGAAAAACTTTCAAAATGCTCTGAGCTAAGAGGTGGTTTTCAACAGTTCAGAAATCAGTTTGAGCCTACCTAGGTTTAGCTTTTCAAAAATACATCCAAGAGAAAAAAGCCAATTTGATGATAAAAGTAAATTGGAAAGTTGTTTAAACTTGCATGCCCTGGGAGGCGGGGCTAGTTTCTGAGCTGAATAGACGTGTCTGAGGAGAGCTCCCAAACCTTAGCCTATAATTTATTTAAAAACCTCAAGTTTATATGTCCCAATCTTGTAAATCTTTCTGACATATAGCCCTATCAGTATCTGCCTTAGAGAAAGAGACTTTCTACGAAGTAGTGAGACCCTGAAAGCCGCTTTACATCGGGCTGCAGCAGAAGGCAGAAAGAAGCTGTGACCGGACAACCGCATCTCTAGGCGAGCCTACCTATCCCCTGTCGGCAATCACCTAACGCCACTCCGGAGGGTCGGGGCTCCGCTCCGGAGGCTCACTGAGGTGACATTATAGAAGCGGGGATAGAGACATCAGCCTCCATATTAAGTCGGGAATAACCGGATAACACGATCGGATCACAGCTCGACGAAACTACATACACTAAGATGTCCCCTCAGCCAAAGACAGTCTCAGGACTCACGGTCATCGACCTCTTGATAAAAACCCTCAACAGATCGAGTGAAGCTCCTCGTATTGGAAGCAGGTCGGGCCTGGTGTGGCGCGAAAATCCGCCATCTTGTCAGCGGCCTCCTCCAGATCCCAAGCCTGTCGGTCACGGGCCGGCTGAGGGGAAGACATAAGTGGAGACACCATCCGTTGGTAGAAGCCCCTGGAAGTGGGTAAGAAATTTCTCTCGGTCCCCCTTCCTCTATACATAGTTTAAAACATTAGGCTAAACTTGCCATTACCACACGTCTGGACGTTACGCCACGTGGTAGTAGGACTTATACAGTCTGTGTATAGAAGTCTCCGGACTCACCTTGCCAATTTAGATAACACTGTACATAAAGCATTTCATTATTAAAGCCCTAACAGCAAATTTTTATTGCCGCACTAAACTCCAAAAATAAGGAGCGATAGTCTGAACACAAAAAAAAAAACACGTTATCCTGAACTGGAGTTGGCCCTTAGCTAAAACAGTGTATAATTGGCTTTGAGTGCACCTGGACAGGAGGCTCATATATATATACACACAAACATACCAACTTATTCATGTGTTAATTTACACTTAAAGGTATACAGTTCCTCTCCACATTAACCCCTGCTAGAAACACCATCTACACCTCCTAGGCCTAAAGAGGCAGCACACAAGGTTGCGATTTGGGAGACACCTTAGGAGTGCTATTAGAAGGTTCAGAGTCACCAGACAGAGGAACTGTTAAGTCTTATTACTTGGAATCCAGACCCCCCTCCTGTCTTAATAGCCTTCCCGCAGTTCCGGCGATGGATGTGTTTTAGGTGAGGAGAAGTGGGGGTAAGGTGGGCCAGAAATTTATCTCCTATCTCACATACTAGACTCAAGGCTCAAACCCTGGACAATGATACATAATTAGAAGTCTCCTTCTTACAGCCAAAACCCTGAGTTGAATACCTAACTAAAGCTACCAACTGATCTATTATACTCAGACTCTCTTGGTCCTCTTCCATAAGAAATAAATGTTGAAGAATAAAACACAAACAGTTAAGGAATGCCTCTCTAAATCCCAACTGAAACAAAAATAGACGAACTAAGGCTCCCCTACACAGGGACAGACTATAGAAGCCAGCATGACAGAATTAACAACGACTCTCCACGCCGATATTCAAAACAAAGAACTACTCTCCCAAATTAAATCTGTCTTTCAAGAAGAACTGAAATCCGCGCTGTCTGACCTACGGCAAGACATCAAAGAAATTGGTACCCGCACAACAGAACTAGAGGAGAGAACAGACGCAATAGCAGAAGAGATCCTTCATATGCAGAAAGTCATGTCAGAACATGAAGAATACATACACAAATTAGAAGAACAAATTGAAGATCTCGAGAACAGATCCCGCAGATCCAACTTACACATCAGAAACTTACCAGAATCATATAAAAAGCTGAATGAGGCCATGACTTCACTTTTTCAACAACTGGTTCCAGACATAGAGACAGACAAGCTTCTGATGGACAGGGTTCACAGAGCCCTTACCAAACCTCAACAATCCACCACAAGAGACATTGTCCTTAAACTCCACTATTTCCATGTAAAAGAACTCATCCTCAAAGCGGCCAGGCAACTACAAACGATCAACTTTGAGGGCCATACAATCTAAGTGTATGCAGATATCACCCCAGTCAGACTGAGGAAAAGGAGAGAGCTCAGACCTATTACATTGGCACTTACAAAGGCCCAGATAAAATATAGTTGGAACTTCCCCTTCAAATTGGCTTTCACACATGCCAATATGACCTACACCTGCTCCACCGTAAGTGAGGGGACATCTATCCTACGTCGACTGGGGATCCCATTCGAGTGTCATCAAACCCTGCCGAATCCGAACCCTCAGAGAAAATCCATCCAAAAAGAGTGGACCCCGGTGGGCCACGCCAAAAAACAAAGAAAAGCAAAGAACTTCACAAATAATCACTCAGATTCTGAATCTCCTCCAGAAGAAGAGTGCTCACCGACCTGATATAGAAAGAGGACTAGATGAGTATTATACTTAACTTGCTTTAGTTTTAATATGTGAAAGCTTGAGGTATTTAAGTTTCACGAGTTCACAATTGCCTTACTGGGTCTCTAAATAAGACTTTAAATTTGTCAGGTGTATTAGTCATGTCTTGATATCTTTTTTGTACACAAGTTAGGCTTTGTTTTTGCCTCACTCAGGGGCTGTTACTGTTATTGTTACTGTCACCGTTATTGTTACCACTATTGTTTATGTAACTGTTGCTATCATTGTATCTAATTCCCTCCCCCCTCCCCCCTCTCTTCCCCCCTCCCCCCCCTATCTTCTCCCTCATAGGGCTAATGTCCAGATATAGAAATATTTTCTCAATTTATATCCACCCCTCCTATCCCCTTCAAATCTCTACCACTCCCCTCCTTCCCTCTCTCCTACTATCCCCCCCTCCCCCTTCTCTTCCCCCCTCCCCCTCCCTATCTCCTCCCTCATAGGGCTAAAGTCCAGATATAGAAATATTTTCCCAATCATTATCCACCCCTCCTACTCCCTCCCTTTCCAATCTCTACCACTCCCCTCTCTCCTACTACCTCCCTTACCATATATTACATAGCACTGGAATTTATGTTTTAGGACAGATATCAATGGGTTCTCCTAGTGCTTATTTAACTCCTCTACCCTTGCCCCCCCCTACCTATCCCTAATCATTTTAAGGTTAGGAGAAACTGTTATCAACGCCTTCAAAGGGCCCACCGCCCCTCACCCTTCACACCATTATATGCTTCCCTGGCTAGGGATATTAAAATAAGGTTTAAAGTTATTTTGTTTATTTTCATATATGTACTGTTTATCCAGATATGTCCTCAGTTAGCTATGGTCTACTCAATTGAAAGGCTCTTTGTAACACAGGCTATTTTTCGTTGCATAGATGTACCAGATATCCCCACATGGTTGGGGTTTATACCCTCTGCTCTGCATAGTCTACTGATGACCCTCCCTGGGCTTGAGGTAAGTCCCGGCTCTCACCCGCAGAACCATATTTGGCACATTGTCACCATATTTGGCACATTGATGAATACCAATAACCCACACTACCACTGGTACTGGGATCTCCTCAACTCCTATATAACACATAACGGTTCAGCTGATATTGACAAATTTAATCCTCTCACATGTCTATAAAAATTCTCTCACATAATGTCAGGGGGCTTAACTCCGACATTAAAAGAAAAAAGGCAATCTCCACTTATAGATCATTGCAAGCCCATATAGTCATGTTGCAAGAGACCCATTTTACCAGAGATTTTACCCCAAGATATTGGGATAAATCATACCCAACTCAATATCATGCTGTAAGTGGAAAAAAGAAATGTGGGGTAACTGTGTTATTACATTCCTCCCTGAATTTCAAAGAAGAGGAGATAATTAGAGACAGAGAAGGAAGATTCTTACTAATAAGGGGATTAATTCAAAACACTTCGATACTAATTGTTAATGTCTATGCCCCCAATGAACATCAGACACCATTCCTGACGAAATTAACAAATCACTGACTCAATGGAAAAGACACAAAATCATTATGGGGGGTGATTTTAACTTATCACTAGATCAGGTACTAGATAGGACCACAAAGAAAACCCCACAACTAAGACACCCTTGCCACCCTATGAATATTTTAAAAGACTTCTCCTTGGACCACAATCTGATTGATAGCTGGAGATCCCTAAATGATAAGGTTAGAGATTATACTTATTTCTCCCCAATGCATCACACTCAATCCAGACTGGACTATATTTTCCTGAGCCAGATACTACTCCCTCTTTTATCCACTGCTAAAATCTTAAATTGCCCTTGGTCAGACCACTCCATAGTGGAAGTCACCATCTCCGTAGTCTTAAATCCGAACAGAACTAAATCATGGTCCCTTAATACCAATCTGTTACAGGACGCTTTAATATCACAAAAGATCAGGGAACAAATAGGTGAATTTATAAAATTTAACTTAGGTAGCACATCCAATCCTACTTTTGTTTGGGGTGCGCTGAAAGCATACATAAGAGGCAGCTTAATAGCAGAATCTAGTAAGCAGAACAAACAGAATAAAGCTAAACTTTCACAATTACAATCAGAAGCTAATGTATTGCGAGCCCAAACCACTGCTAATACCAGCAAAAAAAGAGAAATAAACTTAAAGCTATAAATGATGAGATTGATAAACTACTAAATAAAGAGGCAGTTAGATCTATTAAACAGATAGACACCCACTACTATATATACGGTAATAAGCCCGACAAAATGCTAGCCAATAGACTTAAGGAAATCACTAGAAATACTACAGTCCCACAACTCCAACTATCTGACAATAAAAGCACAAATGACCCCCTACATATTGCCAACGCTTTCGCCAATTTTTATAATGACCTTTATAACCTTCCCACAGAAAGATACTGACAGATCTGAGACATAAACACATTTTTGAGTTCCAGCACACTCCCGACAATTACTGAGGAAGAATGCTCCATTCTAAACGCCCCCATATCTGAATTAGAAATAAAAAAGACCATAAAAACTTTAAAAAGCTCCAAAACGCCTGGTCCAGATGGATACTCTGGTATTTTTTATAAGATATTCCAGGATGAAATAGCACCCCTGCTCTCCCAGATGTTCAACTCTATATTGCAAAAAGTAGAAATCCCTAAAGAAATGCTCATGGCGAGAATAGCAGTCATCCCAAAACCGGGAAAGAATAAACAACATTGTCAAAACTATAGACCCATATCACTGATAAATCAAGATGTCAAAATTTTCACTAAAATCCTAGCAAATAGACTTAACCCCATTCTCGAAAGATAAATTCATCCGGACCAGGTGGGTTTTATTAGAAATAGGGAAGCCCCAGACAATACACGTAAAATAATTGACCTGATTAATGTGGCCATGATTGAAAAAACGCCTTCTCTGTTCCTCTCTTTGGATGCAGAGAAGGCGTTTGATAGAATCAATTGGAATTATATGTTTGCGGTACTGAAAAAAACTGGTATCACGGGAGCTTTCCACGATGCCCTCACTATGCTTTACTCCCACCCCTCGGCCTTTGTCAGACTTTCAGGATACCAATCTAAGTCTATACAAATTAGGAATGGGACAAGGCAGGGATGCCCCTTGTCCCCACTTCTATTTGCTCTATGTATTGAGCCATTGGCCATTCAAATCAGAAATGACCCTAACATCTCGGGGCTGCGAATGGGAGATAATGAATACAAAATCTCGCTATTTGCGGATGATATCATATTATCACTGACCAAACCACTCCTTTCTCTCCCTCCGTTATATGCATTGCTTCACCATTATGGAACCTTATCTGGGTATAAAATAAACGGGGACAAATGCGAAGCGCTCAGTATTAACCTACCCCAACATACCAAAAAGCTACTAGAAATTAATTTTTCCTTCTATTGGGCACATAAAAAATTTAAATATTTGGGAATATTCCTCACAGCCGACATTTATTCTCTATATCAAGCAAATTATCTCCCAATGTTTACACATATAAAGAACTTAATTATGAAATGGTTAAAGCTTAGGATCTCCTTCTACGGTAGGATTGTATTTTCTTGGGTAAAAGACCTGTTAAACTTAGGGCAATGCCCTGCAAAAGGCCCTTTTAAGGGCTATTAGTAGTTTAGTGTTAGATTGGGGGTGTTTTTATTTTGGGGTGGCTTTTTTGTTTTTATAGGAGTACTAGACTAGGTTTAATTTTTTTATTTTGGATAATTTCGTTTATTATTTTTTGTCATCTTAGATTTTTTTTTATTTTTCTTAATTTTATACTTTGTTTTTGTAATATTAGTTTTTTTTAGTAGTGTTAGGAATTTTTATTTTGTAATTTAGATTTTTTTATTTTTGGTATGTTTTATTTTAAAAAAATAGTAATATTAGTTTTATTTATAGTTTAAGCTTAGGTTTTATTTATTTTACAGGTAAGTTTGTATTTATTTGAAGGTAGTTATATTGTAAGTTTAGTTTAAAGGGACATGAAACCCCAAAAAAATCTTTCATGATTCAGATAGAGAATAAAATTTTAAAAAACTTTCTAATTTACTTATATTATCTAATCTGTTTTATTCTCTTGGTATCATTTGTTGAAGGTGCAGCAATGCACTACTGGTTTCTAACTGAACACATGGGTGAGCCAATGACAATCAGTTTATATATGCAGCCACCAATCAACAGCTAGAGCCTAGATTTTCTGCTGCACATGAACTTGCCTAGATAAACATTTCAGCAAAGGATAACAAGAGAAAGAAGCAAATTAAATAATAGAAGTAAATTGGAAAGTTGTTTGAAATTGTATTCTCTATCTGAATCATGAAATAAATGTTTTGGGTTTCATGTCCCTTTAAAGTTAGGGGGGTGTTAGGTTTAGAGGTTAATAGTTTAATTTAGTTTGTCGCAATGTTTGTGTTTGGGGGTTTAGGGGTTAATAGGTTTAGTTGAGTATTTGCGATGTGGGTGTTTGGCGGTTTAGGGATTAATAGTTTAAATTGAGTATTTTCCAAGTGGGTGTTTTGCGGTTTATGGGTTAATAGGTTAAGGTTAGTATTTGCGATGTGGGGGCTGTGGATTAGGGGTTAATAGTTTTATTTATTGTTGGAGATGCGTCGGGTGGAGGATTAGGGGTTAATACTTTAATTTAGTGTTGGCGATATGGGGTTAATAGGTTTATTATAGTATTTGCTTAAAGCGAGGGGATGGAGGTTTAGGGGTTAATAGGTAGTTTATGGGTGTTAGTGTAACATTTTTGTTCTGAGTTTTGTGAAACATATAAATCATATAATAGGTAAGAACCATTTCTAGGCTTTATTTGGTAAAAGGTAGAGCAAGGGGCATAGGCGACTCTACCATTAGGCCAAATAGGTGGTCGCACAAGGCCTCACTTAAACAAGGGCCTCACAGTGTGCCTCAATCTTCATATGGGGATTTTTCTTATGTGCAGCATGTGCCTGGCATGTCAATGATTAAAAATAAAACTGTTCGATAGTTGACATAGAAACATAGGAAGTGCCTATGAGCTCTGTCCTTGACTTTCTGACAGTTACTACTTTTTACCAGGGGATTACATGTTCGAAAATGCAGTGCTACAAAAGGAGAATTGTGGCTGAGGGGTTATATTGCGCACCCTGTTATCCTGCATGTCTAAATGCCACCCCTGTTATCTCCTTAGTGTCTAAAAACATGAGTACAGTGCGGGGCAGTTATGGTGCACAATATTATTTGCACACAGTGAGTAGACATATACAGATGTGATGTAACGGAGGACAGGAGAGATTAGTGTGACTAATTAAAGAACCTACGGATGTGAGAATTGGCCACAAGCATGGGATAGCCTGTTTGAGGGAGCTCCAGAGGATAATGTTGTCTGTAATGCTGATAATGAATAAAAAAATAAAATTAAAAGATAACATCTGCCAGGTCTGCTATGACCTTCCTTTACTTATTACATTCTCTTTCTGCACAATCCCCCTTTTCTCTCCCTTTTTCTTTCTTCTCTCTATTACTTCATCCTCTTTTTTTCTGCCCCTTTACTTTTTTCTCCTTTTCTCTCTTCCCCTCCCTTCTCACTCTTTCTATTCGCTATCTCTGTGTCTCTCTCTTTACTCTCTCCTTCCTTCTCTTTAATCTCATTTCATGCTCTCCCTTATTTCTCTCTGTCCATCTCTATTCTATACACCCCCCCTTTCTTTTCTGTTTTTCTCCACTCTCTCACCTTCCCTCTCTTCAGTCTCCCTTTTCTCTCCCCTCTTTTTCTGCCATCTCTTTTCCTACTTTCTCCCCTCTCTCTTTCTCCCTTCTTCTCTTCCTTTTCTCTCTCTCCTCTATATTTACTCTTCTCCCTCTATACTTTATCTTCTTCTCTCCTTCTCCAGTTCCATTTTCACTCTCCTTTTCCCTTCTTTCTCTTTTCTTTCTTTCTCTGTCTCACCACTATCCTCTCCTCTTTCTGTCTTTGTACACTATCTTCCTATCCTCTCCTCCTTTCTCTTTCTCTCTCTCTACACTCTCCTTCTCTCTATTTTTTAACTCTTCACTTTCTCTCCACTCTCCCATTCTCACTTTCCTATTTCTTTTTTCTCTTCTCTCTTTCTCTTTTTTCTCTCACTCATTCTTCCTCTCCTTTATTAACTTTTGCCTCGATTTGCTTTCTATTCTTTTTCCTCTCCCTTCATTCTCATTCTTTCCCCAATCTCCAATTTACCCCAGCCCTTGCTTCCTCCTTTCTTTAACCTCTCTATTCACTCTCCATTTTCTCTCTACTGTACTCTTTTCAGCAAAATCCAGAGCAATTCATACTTAGATTTATTTGGTTCAATTTTGCATTTTGTGTTGAGGGGCCTCATATTTGAGCCTTGCCTAAGGTCTTACTAACTCAAAAGCCACCTCTGACAATGGGTAGATATATATAAATATATAGATTATTTGTGGCAGATTTCCCAATTGTCCTGAGGGAAAAAGAAGGAATAGCTTAAGGCAGAAAGCAGAAGAGAGCAAGAACTCAGGCAGCTCTGATATAATTGCTTATGACATGTGTAAAATCCATAGAGACCAAACTGAATACAGAACATCAATGCAATCTTGTAGAGTGTCCAGGATTCCAGACAGAATGTTTAAAACAGTTTCTCAATAATTTTATATTAGGGTGGAGAGGCTGAATTCACTAAGGCAGATCTTGCCATTAGGCATAATTAGAAGTGTATATTAATACAAAATGTAGATTGTTATACACCAATAAATCTCCATGTTCTGACCAGTAAGTTGCAAAATAGTTGTGTGCGTTTCCATTTTCCCACAGCTAATAATGATAACTTGGACTCAGCTTAAAAGATACGAGTTAAAGGAACATGAACGTCCAAGAATAAAATGTTCTTACATGTTAGAGCATGTTATTATTGCACTACAAAAATACAAAAAAGATAGGGGTCGCCCTTGTGGAACCGTGTGTAATAATTAGGAATGGAAAGGGATAAGTGAACTATTCAGAGGAATAGAGTGTTCAGATGAGTAAATCTATATAACATATGTGGATGTGCATATATATATACACATACATACATATATATTTATATAATATATATATATATATATATATAAATAAATAAATAAATAAAAATATACCTCTTATGACAAAAAAGTATATTAACAGTAGTGTGTCTATATAAATGCTATATGTGACACATGATAAACAGATATATGGATACTATCCCTATCTAGATACCTATATAATAACAAAGTGATAAAATACAAGAATTGTAGGTTAATAATCTCCAATATCTAACACAAATTAAGTCTCATCTTGAGATAGTAATGTCCACACTGGGTATATGATGATGCAGGTCTAGGCAGCTATCTGTAGAGGATCAAGGCCACGATCCAGGATCAGTAATCTGCAGACAATATAAGAGCACAGAAGCGCCACATGGCCCAATATTGTTTGATAACAAGTGAAGGTAAAATATGTGATGGGTACACTCACATTTAGTACAGCACCCCTCTGGGATCAATTAACAGTCACCCAGAAGACTGACCTCCGGTGGGTATTCAATAATCTGCAGGTAATTATATAGAACACAAAAGTGCCTATCTGGCCTAGTATTGTTTGTATAGGCAGATAGTATATAACAGTGATATATATTGCACTCACATTTAGTAGAGCACTGTTCCTTGGTGCAAACAGGGCAAGCTGAGTTCAATACAGTCACCCAGTAGACTTATATCTGGTGATCTGGAACTCCAAATGATCCACAGGTGAAAATGTAGACCAAAAAAGGCAAAAATTGTGGAAATAATAGTCCGGCAGCAAGTGGTAAGTATATATAAATAAAAACTGACTTTATTTCAGATAATAATAATAAAAGCAACGCGTTTCTCATCCAACCAGTGGCTGTTTCATCAGGCTTAATAAAATGAATGCTATACACTTGCTATATATACCAGACTACCCTAAATAATGAACTGCACCTGAGTTAGGTGTTAATCAATTAAACAGTCATGTGAGTAAATAATCCAATCAAATGAAGAAATACCAAGTGACCTCACAGTGTAAACAAACATTCAGTATCAGAGCTGTACAACTTAAAATAAAATATTAACAGTACAAAAATAATCATTGTTTAAACGTTTTAACTAATACACATTGAATGTAGTATAGTCACAAATCTATTCTTGTACTAAGATCGTTTATACAAAACTTTTTTCAGTGTTTGAGCGACTAATGCACGAAACAAACCTTTTCCCCATTCAAAGTGTACAATAATTAGTAAAACGATTAATGAGGGTGTCTAACAATATTATGTGATCACCTAATATCAATATATTTGTTCAGGGAGATACTGCCTAATAATAAATTGTAGTTGGTTTTATGTGTTACACAGATTACCATACATATGTAGCTTTAGGTGTGTTCCTAACTTCTAAGCCCATAAATTGTTGTAGTGATGTTCTGATTTCACTTTGAGTAATAGAATATTCTTACTACGGTATATGGACCTATGAATATGTCTGTATCCACAGCAATAAAATATGTAATAGCGATAATAACAATGCCAATTCAATATCAAATAAATAAAGAGAATATTTCCACAATATATTGCGGTATCTAAAAAGGTATTGATAAACAGTGTGGTTTTGTGATATGCTTAATATTATGAAGACTAATGTCAATCCAGTAGTGTAGTGTGTGATTATTGTGTTTGGGAATATAACCAGTGTCGGTGATTCATAAGAGTGTGACAAATCATGTAGTTGGTATGAGGTGTAAATAAGTGTAGTGATAGGTAATAAACCCATAGAATAAATAACAAATATATAGGTGTAAAACAAATGTGATAAGTGTATATAGATTGTAAGCTAATATATATACCAGTATACTAGTGGTAAGTGGCCATCATAGGGTCAATTAATCAGTCCTAAATATTGGACCCATTATTTCCTTGTTGTGAACAACTTTAGTGTTGGTCTATATCTAATGTGATAAAGTGTATAAACTATAAGAATGGTCTGAGTGTGATGTGTGTGCAAATTTCTTACAATAATCAGTCTTATTTGCATATGCAAAATAGTGTGATAAAACCTGCTATGATAACAAGAGTTATGATACACAAAGTGTTAATAATACCAAAATAATCTTGTGATAAATGGTGTTCTGATCTGATCTTATAGGGGTGTGTATATATAATATGTTACCTAGGTGGGATTGGCCTGTTAGTTATCTGATGTAGTAACTAGTGGATTGGTCATTCTTATATAGTGTGAGGAGTATCAGATCATGACATCAATATGCTATATATCACATATTTATTGTGAAGTGATATAATATTTCAAAATAACTGATCAAGATTGTTGTGTGTGGGAGCGCTTAGGGAAGGAGTGTTGGGAATGGAGAAATGGGAAGGTGAAGGAGTGAATGTAACTAGTGGTTAGAGTGTGTAGGGTCTCTAAGTGTGTACAATGGATGATCCACAATGAACCTAACAAGGACATGGTGTATATTCTTCCAACTAATATTTTGATATTATGCAAATGCTATCGATTGAGGCCTGACGTAAAAGAAAACTGGTAGTTATGTAGGGAATACGATAGTGCATGACAGGGGAATTAGTATAGAAGTGGTATACTATCTAAGCTTATGGGCCCTCACCAGACGGAATAATACATCAAATGCCCTGTTTGCACCAAGGAAGGTGCTCTACTAAATGTGAGTGGAATATATATCACTGTTATATACTATCTTCCTATACAAACAATACTAGGCCATATAGGCACTTTTGTGTTCTATATAATTTCCTGCAAATTATTGAATACCCACCGGAGATCAGTCTTCTGGGTGACTGTTAATTGATCCCAGACTGCTTCTTCTACACCACTAGGGGTGCCGAACTAAATGTGAGTGTACCCATCACATATTTTACCTTCACTTATTATCAAACAATATTGGGCCATGTGACGCTTCTTTGCTCTTTTATTGTCTGCTTATTATTGCACTATTGCTTGCATGTTACAATGAGGGATATTTATCAAGTCGTCAACCGCAAATATGCTGGAATTCCACAGCGTAATTGTGGTGAGCCTGATTCGCCCCATTTATCAAAGCCTACAGACCAGCAAAAGTTGAAATTTGTGACGTAACATACGATCTGCCGGTCTCAATCCGACACAGATCGATGCTTACGTTATTACAGATGTTCCGAATACAAATTCGGCACTATCTGACAACTTTTGCTAGTTATCAACTTTCTAACAGGTACGCTCGCCACTATTCCGGACCAGCGTACCTGCTTTTCAATCTGCCACCCTGGAGGCCGCGGATGCCATAGGAATCAATGGGGGTCTGAAAGCAGCGAAAGCTTATGTTCGCTGCTGCCAGATATCCCATTGATTTCTATGCTAGAATAAAAGTTAAGTTTACACCTAACACCCTAACATGTTCCCCGAGTCTAAACACCCCTAATTTGCCGCCCTGACATCGCCGCCACCTACATAATGTTATTAACCCTTATCGCGCCTCTCCTGGACCTCGCCACCACCTACATAATGTTATTAACCCCTTTTCCGCCGCTCCCGGCCCCTCTGCAACTAAATAAAAGTATTAACCCCTATTCCACCGCTCCCGGACCCCTCGTCAACTAAATAAAAGTATTAACCCCTAAACCCCTGGCCTCCCACATCACTACCATTTACTAAGCCTATTAAACCCTAAACCACCAGCCCCCCACATCGCCATAAACTAAATTAACCTATTAACCCCTAAACATAACATCCTGTTAACTTTACATTATAATTACCTTATCCCTATCTTATAATAAATTTAAACTTACCTTTAGAATTAAAATAAACTATATTAAACTATTAATTAACCTACCCTAACTAGTTTATTATACTAAAATTGCATTAAACTACTAATTAACCTACCCTAACTATTATACTAAAATTACATTAAACTATATTAAACTATTAAATAACCTACCCTATTATACAAAAATTACATTAAACTAACAATTTAACTATATTACATATTTAAAAACCTAACCCTACTCAAGTTATTTAAATATACTATAAAGAATTACTAAGTTACAATAAAATAACAACTTAGTTACAAAATAAAAAACACTAAGTTACACAAAAAAAACACTAAGTTACACAAAATAAAAAAGAAATTATCAAATATTTAAACTAATCTAATAGCTCTATCAAAATACCCCCCCCCCCAAAAAAAAAACCTTAGCCTACAATAAACTACCAATGGCCCTTAAAAGGGCCTTTTGCGGGGCATTGCCCCAAAGAAATCAGCTCGTTTACCTGTAAAATAAAATACAAACACCCCCCCAACAGTAAAACCCACCACCCACACAGCCAACACCCCCAAATAAAACCCTATCTAAAAAACCTATGCTCCCCATTGCCCTGAAAAGGGCATTTGTATGGGCATTGCCCTTAAAAGGGCATTTAGCTATTTTTCTGCCCAAAGACCCTAACCTAAAATTAAAACCCACCCAATAAACCCTTAAAAAAAACCTAACACTAACCCCCGAAGATCCACTTACAGTTTTCAAAGAGCAGACATCCATCCTCATCCAAGCGGCAGAAGTCCTCAGTGAAGCCAGCAGAAGTCTTTATCCAAGCAGGCTGAAGTCTTCATCCAAGCTGGCAGAAGTCTTTATCCAGACGGCATCTTCTATCTTCATCCATCCGGCAGCTCCATCTTCAAGACATCCGGCGGGGAGCATCCTCTTCTTATGACGACTCTTGCAGAATGAAGTTTCCCTTTAAATTACGTCATCCAAGATGGCGTCCCTTACATTCCGATTGGCTGATAGAATTCTATCAGCCAATAGGAATTAAGGTGGAAAAATCCTATTGGCTGTTGCAATCAGCCAATAGGATTGAGCTTGCATTCTATTGGCTGATTGGATCAGCCAATAGGATGAAAGCTCAATCCTGCCAGACCCAGACCACTTCTGTCCTCTATCTTTGTGGGGGAAGTTACAGGGTCCCAGCAACATAACCTCATCTTGCACAAAGAGTCGGTCAGGGGTAACATTGAAGGTGGTGCAAGTGCATTTCTTCCTTAACTACCTTACCACTTATTGTGGATAAGCATTGGTTGTCAGGGCCACTAGAAATTTTGGGGCCCCTGATTTAACCATTGATCAGGCCCAACCCCCCCCCCCCCCCTTTGACATGTGCAATTTTTGACCAAGTGACTAAAATGTATATGCACTTTATTCTTAAGTGTCTATTTAAACTTGGAAATGTTGTAAAGGTAGTAACATACACTGAAACATACACACACACACACACACACACATAAGGATTCACATATAGACACTCTAGAAGACACGCAAAGAAACTCAGACACAGACACCCAAACAGACACTTAGCACTTGTTTACATTGACCTGACAAGTAATGAGGTAAACTACGGTTTTGTAAAAAAAAGGAGGATTTAGAAAACAAAATATGGAGTTCTGATTATCTTTTTGTAAAGGAAGATGCCAACTAAATGATGACAACAGCATGCAGTGTCTGAAAGGAAGGGCCCTGAACTGCCTAAACAATAATTTAAAGGTTAAATGGTAGATTGGTGACTTCCGGAAAGGTCTCATTAGTCTCAAAGTCTGTAGAAAGATGTGAATAATCAGTAGTAAGGTCAAAATGTCCTAAAAAGGAACAGACAATGGACACACACACACACACAAACTCAAACTTGCACATACACCCAAGGAAACACCAACAGAGACAGCCTCAGAAAACACACAAAGACATACACACACACACACATACAGAGAGACAACCACAGAAAACACAGAAAGACATACACACACCCTCACAGAGACACCCACAGAAAATACACACCCTCACAGAGACATACACAGAAAACACAGACATACATACACACACACACCCTCACAGAGACATCCACAAAAAACACAGATATACACACCCACCCTCACAGAGGCATCTAGAGAAAATACACAAAGACAAACACACGCCCACCCTCACAGAGACACCCATAGAAAAAGCTCAAAGACATATGCACACACCCTCACAGACATCCACAGAAAATGCACAAATACATACACACCCACACTCACAGAGATACCAACAGGAAAAAAAATACATACACACTTATAGAGACACAAACCAAAGCACAAAGACATAAACACAGACACCCACAGAAACACTCACAGGAGGAAACATGTATGCACCTTGCATCCCCTAAATCAACATGTGACATGCATGATAAAAAAATGCAGAAATTAAGAGATCACTTTTTAAAGAATCATATTTGTAAATGTGCAATCAAAAATAATTCTGTGAATTCAAAATTGTACAATAATGATCTGGGTAGATGGCTAGATGAAGAAAATTACTTTTAAAAGGTTGACATATGTTTGTTTCATATTTTCCCCATTTTCCCCAACCAAGAGCACCACTTCAAATATAGCGTACAAATGTTCCCATATGTCAGCTGTTCTTGTGGATTTTGAAAATGCTGTACTCTATATGGTCTTGGTGGAACCATAAGCTGTGGTACTCATACCATTAGATCTGGTTAAATGCAGGATTTAAGCTTGTTGGTATGCATTTCAAAATTAAGTCAGCTGTAGAGTAAACTGAACAGTTTTAAGTTAACCTCTCTCATTTCTAACACTGAGCAATCTAAGTCTGAGAGTATAACATGTTATGCAGATGTAAAAATCTTAGATAAAATGCCTCCTTGTATCTGGAAAGTCCTTGCATAAAGGGGCAGTAAACTGGAATGTAATATATCATTTGTGTATTGAGGAGGAAACATTTCTGCATGGTTTTAAATATAGAATTTCTACAGCATTGTCAAATAATCATAAATACACTGCTGCTAAAAAAAATGTGTTTTTATGGACCCCTGGCCCCACCATACAACTACTACCACACTAAAGTTACAATCTTAAATTGCACAAAGAAATAAAAAACATTTGCTAAGTAATTCCTACCTCCTCTGCAAATGAAAGTGATCAGCCGTTCTGACTCATGCACACACTCTACAAACAAAGTGCCAAGTCTGTCTCACACTGTGCATAGCAGTTTAGTGCACACTCAGAAATCCTCTCAAATGCTAATACTTTACTCCTTGTAATAACATTTCCCATGCTCAATTAGTACTCTGCTGTAGTACCCACTGGTGGCTGCCAAAATTTAAAAAAATAAATAAATTTTTTTTAGTTCTTGCCTCATGGGGCCTCCCTAGCCCATTGGGCCCCTGACAGGAGTCACCCCTGTCACCCCCTGATGGCGGCCCTGTTGGTTGTAGGCAGGATTAGTAAAGTCAGTGGCCAGGCTAGTAGGTTGATATGGTAATCAGTAATGTTACTACTGGGGGGGGGCATCATTGCATTCTCGGACCCAGGCAGCACAATATCTTGAGCAGGCCCTGGGTCTAAATGCAGCACACTAGATCCACAATAACATTCCATTCCCGAAAAACCATCTCCTAGCCATCCACTGCAGCTGCTATATCAATTGCTGGCAAAACAGACTAAAACTAATGGGAGATACAGTAAATACAATCAAAACAGAAAGTAATATTTATTTTCTTTCATTATGTTATGATTAGATGTTCTACTACCAGATATTTGATACCTTTCTTTTAAAGTTAATGTGCAGTCTGAAATGAAATGCTCATTGCATATGGCAAGTGCGCCTATTAAAAATGTGTTATAGGTTGCACAGACTTTACTTATTATTTGGGTGCAGTGTGATAATTTCTTCAAGTAATTCAATGCTAAACTTAAATAAAATCCGGGAAGAAAGGACAATCCTGGTTAGTGCTGTTTAAAATATCAGACAGGCATAGAATATTGTAGTTCAGCAGTCCAAAGCAGTAGAAAATTATAATACATTTTATTAGGCACCTAAATTCACAAATGGCATTTTGGCTATCAGACCGTAATCCTGTCATACAATAGGGAACAACCAAAATAACTACTCAATATTGAGAAGACTGAATAAGCAGAGTATGGCCATACTGTGAAACTAAGTTATAAAACCATAGGTGATTTTAATTTTTTTTGTTTATATTTGTGTGTGCATGTTTGTTAACACCACTTGTTTATCTAGCCATTTAGTCCTTGGCATTTCCAAGAATGCATTTCATTTGGGGCACTGTACTGTAACATTTGTTTCCCATTAATATGTTCCAAACACATGTTATATCTACAGCAGAGTATTAAACGCATGGGAAATTGTTAAAAGCTAGAAGAAAACCAATGGCACTACTTTGTGTTGTGAATAACCCTTTATTCCCTTTTAATCCTTTATATATAACTTGCAATGGTTAGTTTGGACTGGGGATAGAGGTGCTGTGTAGTGGTTACAATTTACAAGGATATAAAGAGAGGTGGAGAGACCAACTCTTTAACAAAGACTACATTTATAGCACTCAAGGGGTTAATTTGAGTATAACAGTTGGTAGACTGAGTAGAGAAACAGTGTACAATTGACAGCTGTGTAGCTGAATAGATCAAGGGGAAAGTTGACAGCAATACATAAATGAGGGGATTAAACTAAATAAAAATATAACTTTTATTAGGTCACAAAAAAGGACACACTTTGAAATAGGAAAGTGAACATTAAAATCACTCTTAAGCACCCACGGTAGCAATGTCAAAAATGAGTAAGCAGAGTGAGCGATCAGGTTATGTTAAGATAAGCACACTGAGTGTTAAACTAGAAAAAGCGCTATAATAATATACACTATCTAGTGATCTCTAAACATTAACTTAGCAAGCAAATACTGCCCACTCGATATGTGTACACGTCTGCCATGCTGCAGGTCGGCTGGCATAGACTTCTGAGTGAAAATGTCACTGTAAATTGAATCTGTTACGTGGTTCGTGACACAATAATGGGCATAGTTAGAGATGGTGCAGTTAGCTTGAAGTAAGTTAGAGTGGCATCCTGAACTAGCACCGCTATACAAAGTTCGACTGAAATGTTACAGTAAATCTAATGTTAATAATACTGGATTCAGAAAATATATCAAGTGCAGCAATGAATATAGCTGCTATGTATTGAGGCGGATGTCAGAGCCAGTTTAGTATGGAGTCCTTATAACAATGGCCTTATACCAGTGGTTGCTTTAAATAGTTTTAAAGTGCAAATCTTATAACGGTCAAACACTTCAGTTGCTTTAGAGATGGATAAATAATCTACTTTGGATTAAGATAGCCTAAGGCAAGCTAAAACACAGGAGCTCCTAGGACTCCTCACCAATACCCTAACGTCCCTAACATGTTTTGCCTGAACGGCTTTTTCAAAGGGTGAGCGCACCGCTAACGTGTCAGCTTTTTATAGCGTGTTCTAATGCGCTGCTTTTCGTTGCGCCATACTCTACCATCTTAATATAAACACTTCTAAAATTGTAAGTAATGAATGGATATCAGTGTAAGACAATTTATAATAGCAATATTGTTGCAATATGTACCATAATGGGTCTTAGTTGAATGAGATAGTATTCAATTGTAATATATTTGAGATGATGATACATGCAAGATAAAACCATGTTCTAGTTTACTATTACTTCATATCAGTGTAGGGCATAACGGGTGTGATAACTGAGTCAATATAAACATAAAAGTTAAAAAGCAGGAGGGTTGTACTCCATAAATAATGATTTTAATTCATACGTGGTGTGTACTGGGGGATGTTCCGTGTGAACTGCTATTGGTCTTTGTATACGACCAAGTGTGTTACATGACGGTGGTATTGAATATGAAAATACATACAGTGGAGAGTTCAAATAGATGACTGAAAATCAAATTGAATTAATGTGTAAAGCTGTGATGATAGACCCCAGTAAAATGTGCTATTATTGAAATAAAAAAGTATTTTTCTTTTTCATACTATTTTGTGAAGTGTTTGGTGAGTTTATAGTTGAATCCTTTTGTGCCCTGACAAGGATACATGATGTATGGTCATATTTGTTGGTATACCTGGAATATAAATAAGCAGGTATATACACTTGCAAGAATCATCCACTTGGAATATGTTTTAAATATTAGCATATTATTCTGTATTGGCACTACGATCTCTTGTAGGGAATACTTTCTGTTGATTATGTGGTACAGACACTAAATCTAATATATAAAAAAGCCACTATAGTATCATTTGATTTACAGAAAAGAAGCAAAGTTGTTTTGTTCATTTAAACCAAAAGGATATACAGTGTTTTAATAAAATCCATCTACTTTCAGCTTTGAGCAAGATTTTCTCTAAATCACCACCTCTTATACCTAATTTTACTTTTTGAATTCCATAGCATTTTAAATCACAGTTTTGAATTATGTTTTTTGATAGAAATGGCGAGCTGTCAGTTGTTTTCCTGCTTGTAGACCTTTTGCCGCATTTTTAATGTTCCTCAGATGCTCCTGCAGTCTTGTTCTTATTTTTCTGGTCGTCATGCCAACGTAAGTTTTTTCACTTGTTAAGGTTAGTTAGGGGTGGGGGGAGGGCAGAGTGTAATGTAAGCAGGAGGCCAGCGTATTAAAGCCAATAGCTAAAAGGTATATATTATGTTGTAAAAGCTAAGGCTTCCTGCCACAGATCGTGAGCAAAGGAACAGAGCACAACTAACAAAGTAATTGTAAAAGATATACAATATCTTTAAAATAAGTTTTTTCACATTTTCACTGTAATGCATAGACGACCCCCTCAGTTTGGCAGTAAATACGTGCTTTTTTTGTGGCATTTATTGAATTGATCACATATTTCATGTAATTTTAACATTACATTGTAGGTACTGCAAGTTCCACATTTAAATGAGCCATGAGAGAATGCACTCGCTGTTTTGGGACCCTATAGATGACTTGCGCCAACTAGATGTTTTAAGTTGCGTGTTCTTCTATATCCTGTCTGCACTTTATCTCCCAAAATTTGTGATAAAATTGGGTCAGATTTAAGGATGTACCAATTCTCCTGTAAGATTTGTCGGATTTTACAATTTGCTGGATTGTAGGTTGTGATAAACCTTATCTGTTCTTGATTGGACTTATGTTTTTTCTTTAGTAATTCATGTCTAGTAGTAGATCTTGCTTGGTATTCAGCCTTCTTTATTGCCCTTTTACTGTAACCTCTCGTTAATAATCTTTCTGTTAGTTCCTTTGCTCTCTGTGTGTAGTTCTGATCAGATGAGCAATTTCTTCTCATAAGGCTTTGATGGTATTGGGGGCATGTGCACTGGAGCTGTGAAGGACACTGTTGGTTGCTGTCTGTTTTCTATGGACATCCATAGAGAGTGTACATACAACAGGAAATGTGGAAGTATAAGAACTAACCACAAGATAGTATGCACCTCTAGCACTCTATGCCCAGACTCTGGGCATAGAGTGCTAGAGGTGCATACTATCTTGTAGTTAGTTCTTATACTTCCACATTTCCTGTTGTAATTTCAATTTATGCAAAAGCACCAACCCACACATAATATTATTTATCCCAAAAGTGTGATTAACTGTTGATCGCACTCAGTAACTAACATTAGTGGGGATTGCCTAAATAGTGCCATTGTTTCAATTCTTTCTTTTGAATCCATAGAGAGTGTGCCTTCATTGGTCTTCATTGGACTCATTTGAAGATCCAAAAAGTTGACTGAATGTTGGTTCACTTCATAAGTCAGTTTTATATTCAAATTGTTTGAATTTAAGTTGTTCAAAAAGAGATCAAGTTCAGATTTTGTACCTTCCCACAGGAAGAGCACATCATCAATATAGCGCATCCAGAGGGGAATTTGATTTAGGAAATGTGAATTTGCATCAGAAAATACATGTTTATTCTCGCAGCACTCCAAGAATAAATTTGCATAGGTGGGAGAACATGCTGTACCCATTGCGGTACCGCTTGTTTGCAGGTAAAAACAGGTAAAAACAGTTGTTGAATGTAAAGAAGTTGTGATTGAGGACAAAGCTTAATTATTGTAATATTGTTAAGAACCACTGGACTGCTTGTATATACTGCTTGTATTGCTTGTATTCCTAACACACTTAACATTCAAGACAAAATAAATCAAGCCCTAAAAGATATCCACAAACTAATGTTCAAACAAGACAAACTATGGTAGAATCAACACTTTTTTGAGAAATATATTAAACTCAAATTAATTCCTAGAGGACTTAGAATACAACTGTTCCCTTCTTTTGAATTTCGTAACCCAGACCACAACATAGAATGGGAAGAGGAACTCTCAGAGTGCTCAGCAAAACTAATGAAAATTGTAATTAAGCACGACAAAGCAGAGTATGAGATATTAGAAACTAAAGTCAAGGGATTAAATACACAATTGAGGAAATTCAAATCTCTCAAAGAATTTGAGCAAACTTATAAACAATATCAAAAAGAGTTGGATAAATATGAGAATGAAATCAAACAAACCAAACAAGGGAAACTCAGTAGGTATAAAACTGACTATGCAAATAAAAGGGTATACAAATGATAAAAAGAGATCTAACCCAAACAGTAATAAACCATCTAGGGTTAATATTGTTCAAAGTGACATTTCAGACACTGAAGGGAAAGAATCTGATAATAAACCACAAACATCTAATTCTGACAGCCACATGAGAATTACAAGAGGCAAAAGGAAATATTTTTAGGAGCAAATGCCTCTTCAAACTCAGACACACTAGAAGAGGCAGGGGGAAAGCCAAAAAGGCAAAACAAAAGTCAGCCACACAACAAAACAAACAAAAAAGGCTGGATACCCTACCAGAGAGCACCAAGCCCCTTTTCTTAAATGAAAATGACTCCCTAAGAATTATTAACCTTTCACAGAAATTATTATCTGAAGAACATAAAGAAGTATTATCCAAAGGCATGTCATTTTGCCCCTTCTCCAACCCTGGATACATTTGAGACCATTAATGATGTGCAACTGTTTGTCAGAAAAATCGCATTAAAGAGATTCTTCAGTAAAAACTCAAAGCCACAGAAGGATCATTACTTCAGAACCTGTCTGATGATGAAAGAAACACTCTAGAAATTCTAGAAGGTTTATTACAAGAAAATAAACATTACAATCTGAACCATCTAGAGAGGTCAAATGGAGAGATATAATTAAAAATAAATCTGTATTCATGCCTAAAATTAATCAATGCTCTCATCTACAAGTATTCAACAAAGTAGTATGTGATCAAATCTTGAAACTGCCTAATATAATCACGCAGAAAAATCTTACGAAAAAATAACTAAGAGCACTTCAAGATATGAAAACATGGCAAGATGTCATCATAAGAAATTCGGACAAAGCGGGGAACATAGTGGTGTGGCCATTGAATATGTACCACAATGAAACAGACAAACAACTCAGAGATTGTTCCTGCTACCACAAGCTAGGATACAATCCATCACAAGAATTCTTGCAAAAATATATGAATGTCATCCAAGCGGCCAAAAATGACAACCAGCTAGATTGCGAGTTTTGAGCGCTATAGAGAAATTAACGAACGCAACAAAAGTTACGTTATTTAATTTTCTATAGCGCTGCTATTACAAGTTTGTAAACATATGCCTTTTGCGTGCGATATGGTTGCATTGAGCTCCATACCGCACACAATCAGAGCGCTGTGTTTGACGTGCTCGTGCATGATTTCCCCATAGACAGCCCCATTGATGTCTATGGGGAAATTAAAATACTGTTTAAACCTAACACCATAACATAAACCCTACGTCTAAACACCCCTAATCTGCTGCCCCCAACATCACCAACGCCTGCCTACAGTTATTAACCCCTAATCTGCCGCTCCCGATATTGCTGCTACCTAAATAAAATGATTAACCCCTAATCTGCCGCTCCTGATATCGCTGCCACTATACTATATTTATTAACCCATAAACCGCCAGTCCCCCACATTGCAACAAGCTAACTTAAACTATATTAACCCCTAAACCTAACCCTAACCGTAAACCTAACCCCTAACTTTAACATAGTTAAATTAGATCTAAATTACATTTACAATTATTAACTAAATACTTACCTGTGAAATAAAACCTAAGATAGCTACAATATAACTAATAGTTATATTGTAGCTAGCTTAGGTTTTATTTTTATTTCACAGGTAAGTTTGTATTTATTTTAACTAGGTAGACTAGTTAGTAAATAGTTATTAACTATTTACTAACTACCTAGTTAAAATAAACAAAAACTTACCTGTGAAATAAAACCTAACCTGCCTTACACTAAAACCTAACATTACCAAACATAAAAACCTACTATTACAAAAAATAAAAAAACAATCATTACAAAAAAAAAAAAACGAAATTATATATTTTTTTAAAGATTAATCCTATTCTAATACCCTTAAAAAAACACCCCAAAATAAAAAGCCCTACTCAATAATAAACTACCAAGGGCCCTTAAAAAGGGCCTTTTGTAGGGCATTGCCCTGAGATAAACAGCTCTTTTACTTTAAAAAGAATACAAACACCCCCTAACACTATACAAACCCCCACCCCCCAAACTACCAAGGGCCTTTAAAAGGGCCTTTTGGGGGGCCCTTAAAAGGGCCTTTTGTATGGCATTGCCCTGAGATAAACAGCTCTTTTACTTTTAAAAAAACCACCCCCTAAAAATATACATTACACAAAATAACAAACAAATTATCAAAAATAAAAAAGAATTACACCTAACATAATAGCCCTATCAAAATAAAAAAAACACCAAATATAAAAAAAACCTTAGCCTACAATAAACTACCAAAGGCCCTTAAAAAGGCCTTTTGTGGGGCATTGCCCCAAAGATAACAAATACAAACACCCCCCAACAGTAAAACCCACCACCCAACCAACCCCCCCCAAATAAAAACCCTAACTCTGTAATAACCTAAGCTAACCATTGCCCTGAAAAGGGCATTTAGCTCTTTTACTGCCCAGACCCTAAACTAAAAAAAAACCTACCCAAAAAATCCTTAAAAAACAACACTAAAAAAAAAAACACTAACCCCAAGACAATCAAATTACAGTTGTTGAAGTCCCGCTTGAAGGATCCATCTAGCCGGCGAAGTCCCCATCCATGCGGCAAGAAATCTTCATCCAGGCGGCCTCTTCTATCTTCATCCAGCCGGTGAAGTCCTCATCCATGCAGCAAGAAGTCTTCATCCAGGCCACCTCTTCGATCTTTATCCAGCCGGCGTGGAGCTGGTCCATCTTGAAGCCATCCGACACGTAGCTCCTCTTCCTATGGTTGCCACCATAAACTGAAGCTTCAATGCAAGGGACGCGATTCAAGATGGCGTCCCTTGCATTCCTATTGGCTGAAAAATTTGAATCAGCCAATAGGAATTAGGGCTGCTAAAATACTATTGACTATTCAAATCAGCCGATAGAATTTAAGCAGCACACATTCTATTGGCTAATTTGAATTAGCCAATAGAATGAGAGCTGCTTAAATCCTATTGGCTGATTTGAATAGCCAATAGGATTTTACTGCAATGGGCACAGCATGTGCTCCCACCTATACAAATTTATTCTTGGGGCGGTGGGAGCAAAAACATGTATTCTCTGATGCAAATTCAAATTTCCTAAATCAAATTCCCCTCTGGATGCGCTATATTGATGAAGTGCCCTTCCTGTGGGAAGGTACAAAATCTGATCTCTTTTTGAACAACTTAAATTCAAATAATTGTAATATAAAACGGACTTAGGAAGCGAACCAACATTCAGTCAACTTTTTGGATCTTCAAATTAGTCCAATAAAGACCAATGAAGGCACACTCTCTATGGATGTCCATAGAAAACAGACAGCAACCAACAGTGTCTTTCACAGCTCCATTGCACATGCCCCCAACACCATCAAAGCCTTACCCACAGGTGAATTCCTGAGAATGAGAAGAAATTGCTCATCTGATCAGAACTACACACAGAAAGCAAAGGAACTAACAGAAAGATTATTAAAGAGAGGTTACAGTTAAATGGCAATAAAGAAGGCTGAATACCAAGCAAGATCTACTACTAGACAGGAATTACTAAAGAAAAAACATAAGTCCAATCAAGAACAGATAAGGTTTATCACAACCTACAATCCAGCAAATTGTAAAATCCGACAAATCTTACAGGAGAATTGGTACATCCTTAAATCTGACCCAATTTTATCACAAATTTTGGGAGATAAAGTGCAGACAGGATATAGAAAAACACGCAACTTAAAACATCTAGTTAGCGCAAGTCATCTAGATGGTCCCAAAACAGCGAGTGCATTCTCTCATGGCTCATTTAAATGTGGAACTTGCAGTACCTGCAATTTAATGTAAAAATTATATGAAATACGTAAACGATTAAATAAACGCCACAAAATAAATGCACATATTTACTGCCAAACTGAGGGGGTCGTCTATGCATTACAGTGCAAATGTGATAAAACTTACGTTGGCATGACGACCAGAAAAATAAGAACAAGACTGCAGGAGCATCTGAGGAACATTAAAAATGCGGCAAAAGGTCTACAAGCAGGAAAACAACTGACAGCTCGCCATTTCTATCAAAAACATAATTCAAAACTGTGATTTAAAATGCTATGGAATTCAAAAAGTAAAGTTAGGTATAAAAGGTGGTGATTTAGAGAAAATCTTGCTCAAAGCTGAAAGTAGATGGATTTTATTAAAACACTGTATATCCTTTTGGTTTAAATGAACAAAACAACTTTGCTCCTTTTCTATAAATCAAATGATACTATAGTGGCTTTTTTATATATTAGATTTAGTGTCTGTACCACATAATCAACAGAAAGTATTCCCTACAAGAGATCGTAGTGCCAATACGGAATAATATGCTAATATTTAAAACATATTCCAAGTGGATGATTCTTGCAAATGTATATACCTGCTTATTTATATTCCAGGTATACCAACAAATATGACCATGCATCATGTATCCTTGTCAGGGCACAAAAGGATTCAACTATAAACTCACCAAACAAACACTTCACAAAATAGTATGAAAAAGAAAAATACTTTTTTATTTCAATAATAGCACATTTTACTGGGGTCTATCATCACAGCTTTACACATTAATTCAATTTGATTTTCAGTCATCTATTTGAACTCTCTACTGTATGTATTTTCATATTCAATACCACCGTCATGTAACACACTTGGTCGTATACAAAGACCAATAGCAGTTCACACGGAACATCACCCAGTACACACCACGTATGAATTAAAATCATTATTTACGGAGTGCAACCCTCCTGCTGCACTATCACGATCACTCGTGTTCCTTGATTCTAATTTTCACCAGTTTTCTTTTCTCACTAAAACATGTTTTCAACTGTTATGCTTATATTGACTCAATTATCACACCCGTTATGCCCTACACTGATATGAAGTAGAACATGGTTTAACATAAATACTAAAAGGTATTATAAAAGCAGCGTAAGACTCTTGCATGTATCATCAGCTCAAATATATTAAAGACATAATACTTTGCATAGTCCCGTACTTGCGCCATCAAATACAATTGAATACTATCTCATTCAACTAAGACCCATTATGGAACATATCACAACAATATTGCTATTATAAATTGTCTTACACTGATATCCATTCATTACTTACAATTTTAGTAATGTTTATATTAAGATGGCAGAGATACTGATCAGATTCACTGTCTAAGTATGACGCAACAAAATGGGGCGTATTAGAACACGCTCTTAAAAACCGACACGTTAAAGGCGCACTCACCCTTTGAAAAAGCCGTTCAGGTGAAACATGTTAGGGACATTAGGGTATTGGTGAGGAGTCCTAGGAGCTCCTGTGTTTTAGCTTGCCTTAGGCTATCTTATTCCAATGTAGATCCATCTCTAAAGCTACTGAAGTGTTTGACCGTTATAAGATTTGTGTTTGACCGTTATAAGATTTGCACTTTAAAACTATTTAAAGCAACCACTGGTATAAAGCCATCATTATAAGGACTCCATACTAAACTTGCTCTGACATCCGCCTCAATACATAGCAGCTATATTCATTGCTGCACTTGATATATTTTCTGAATCCAGTATTATTAACATTAGATTTACTGTAACATTTCAGTCGAACTTTGTATAGCGGTGCAAGTTCAGGATGCCACTCTTACTTCTAGCTAACTGCACCATCTCTAACTATGTCCATTATTTTGTCACGAACCACCTAACAGATTAAATTTTCAGTGACAATTTCACTCAGAAGTCTATGCCAGCCGACCTGCAGCGTGGCAAACGTGTACACATATCGAGTGGGCAGTATTTGCTAGCTAAGTTAATGTTTAGAGATCACTAGATAGGAGTCACTTACCAATCAGGTGTATATTATTATAGCGCTTTTTCTAGTTTAACACCCGATGTGCTTATCTTAACATAACCTGATCACTCACTCTGCTTACTAATTTTTGACATTGCTACCGTGGGTGCCTAAGAGTGATTTTAATGTTCACTTTCCTATTTTAAAGAGGGTGTCCTTTTTTGTGACCTAATAAAAGTTATATTTTAATTTATTTTTATCCCTTCATTTATGTATTGCTGTCAACTTTCCCCTTGATCTATTTAGCTACACAGCTGTCAAGTGTACACTGTTTCTCTACTCAGTCTACCAACTGTTATACTCAAATTAACTCCTTCAGTGCTATAAATGTAGTCTTTGTTAAAGAGTTGGTCTCGCCACCTCTCTTTATATCCTTGTAAGTATGGGAACTAGTTCCTTCCTGATTATAATTGAATTAGCAGGTTTTTCTCATTAAACCGTCTTCTCTTGTTCTCCACGGCATGCCCATAACAATGGGATGAGCTTGCAAGTAAAGCAGACAAAAACTCTCCCTCCTACCCCTCATTGGGAGGATGTGTTACTCATATTTTCTGTATGGGTGGGGATGCAACAGGCAAAAGTAGCTATTTCAAATAATAAAATTAAGCTAAAGGAGATGTTTGCAAACAATTACATATATTCCAAAAGCTAAAATGGACCATTAAGAACACATTAAAGGGAAGACAATTTTAGAGTACAATGTCCCTTTAAGTGTGCTGACGTACATTTAATTTTAGCCTGCATATAAAAATGTATACTACATTTCCTTTGTTGTGCAGTAGTGTTAAAGTATGAGGAATAGTTATAGTCCAAATATCTATGAACATGATCCCTACTAAAATAAAATCTCCTCCTGGGGGTAGAGCCTATAGCTGAAGTGGCCGGACGCATCTAAGATCAGCACCCAGCTCTAAATAAACTTTTAGGGAATAAATTCAAACCATGATCTCAATATACCGGGCTCAGTGTATCCTGAAACTCCCTGAAGGGATTTTGAGTACTGGTGAACTCGCTACACGATCGCCGACAGCCTATGTTCTTCAGTTGAGCTACACTGTGGACGCCATTCTCAGTGAGGCCAATCATCAGGAAACTGGGTTACAAAGCAGATACTTAATACTGCTACATAAACTTTTCACAGCTCATAAAGCCATAGGACACACTACGTATCCTAAGACACGCAACTTATCCTTTTGCAAGTATGGAGGTTACTAAAGGACTTTCCACTGCACTAGTCTATGTTTTAGAGGCTCATTACAAAGCTCTTATCGATGCCATCAAAGAGGCTTTCAATCCCTCCCAGGTGGATTTGCAAACTGTTGATGCTACAGATAGCTTCACCGCTACCCTGCTGTGAGATGACAGGGCTTTGTTATCCAAACCGCAACACCCACATCTACCCTTAGAGGACAATGGCGGATCCGTAAGAGCTCAGATGGCGACGGGGAACCTGGGTCTGTACACCAGCAAAGCACATATGGATGAGCCTGATCGCAAAACACGGACTGGGTGACAGACGCAAGAGAAGGGACTGAGATTGAGGACTTAGTTCCCCAAACTGGAGCCCCACTACTACTTTATCCAGCCCCCTTATTGGAAAAGATCACGAAAGCTGGTAGTAAGATTTGGCCATGTTGGCTCAAGGTGACGGAGACAATGCAACTGACTGAGAGCAAAGACAATCCCTCTAGCGATCAGGGGACACCCAACTGGGTAAGAAGTGGGGAGCAGTTAACTCAGGGTTTCGCACTTGTTTTGCAACACTCCTCTGCAAACCACATTAGCAGACAGAGTGGTAGGAAGGTGGGCATTGACCAGCAGGAATATGGTAGAATGGGGTTGTCACTGAGTAGAAGAGGAATCGGATAGAAACACAAGGTGATATTTTTCTGCGCTTCCCGGTATCAGTATATGGCCGGGTTATAATACAATTTATTTAATAATTATTCTTTAAAATAACCTCCAATTAAAATGCATATACAAAAGAATTAAAATCAATATTTTATTCCTAAATTCTTTAAGATTAGTTAAAATCTATATACACATTGAATTATATTTATAGAAACCAGATTATGAATCAAACTATACACGCTTATGCTGTTACAATAGTCTATACAAAGATCATAGAAAAATATACCTTTACAATTTACCTTATTCACAATGAATCGCATTAAAATACCAGAATATGGACCGCTTACTTTAACAGTACCTAGTTAAACAATATAAAAAGATACTTTAACAGCCAATTTATATGCCAATCTATCTGAGGGGAAATAAATCGTATTTAGCTACAATAAGGCAAATTCTAAAATATATATATAGTTGCAAATATAAATTACTTAGCACTAAATATGACTAGTTAAACTACACAGGACTATGAACATGAGCTTAAAATACAAATTGTGCTCTTTAAATTACTAGCTTCTATTACTGTAGCAACAATGAATGTATTTGCTTTAAAATATTAAATTACAGTCACTGACATACATTACCACATAACCAAATGAGCGTCTCAGCTTTCTCTGATAAGTCCAATTTCACCTCATAAATTAAAAGAGGTATTTTTGCAAGATGGATGAAAGTTAGGCTCAGATTTGCTTTATAAAGACTGGATTCCAAGGCAACAGTTTGTCAGTCAAAATTCAGCAGCCAAGACCCATTCTTTTCTTTTTCATGAGGCTATATCATGTGATATACCCCACCCCTTTTTATTCTAATCATCGGTAAAATTGGGATGCACTCTTACTGAAACGTTTCTTATAGGCCCTTACTGATGCTTGTCCCTGATCCGCCCTTAAATGGAGCTGCACATTGATTGGTTATTTGGATTTGCAAATGTTCTAATAGTCAATTAGTTTGGCTGTCAAACCATTTCTAAACTATTGGTGGCAGCAGATAACCAGAAATGCATTCTCACTATCAATACTGCTACAGTTTAATATAGATTCATATATATTTTTAAAATGTATATTTAGTGTATTCACTATTTCTTGCCTCAGCATACAATTATGTCCAATTTGTATAGGATTACTTAATATTATTTAATCTGGGCACTTCATCAATATTAAACATGATACACTTCCCATAATACAAAGTAATTCTTATACATTTAAAATATATGGGTATTTTAATACATTTAGCATGGATCAAATTAATATCTCAGTTATCATCTTAATATCACATACATACCTTGAGATCAGCAATCAGATGTAATTTCACATAATTATTTTTATATTGGACTACTTTCCCATATCAATATAAATATTGCATATCTGTATATCTCTTGCTGAGTGTATACAAATATATGATGTTATTTATATTTTTCATTTAGCAGACATTCATTTAATATTATACAAACAGACAATTTCATATCCATTTATTCGTACTTATTATTTAATAGTCTGAGGTACATATTTAATGTTTGAAAACTATATATATGATATGTCCAAACTTCGAATACTTAAGACTTCGATGTTTTCAAAAATACATAGGTTAAGATATGTTAAAATCTGGATCCTTAGGTTTTCAGCTTCCTATTTTACCCTTCTTAGGCATAGACAATCTCCCAGATTCGTGTGTTCATATTAAATATGTTGTCTAAATATATATATTCATATGAAAATTAGGCACAATTTCTTTATCTGAGATCTAGTTTCCCATGTTATACAGAGACTTAAAATGCCAGCTCATCTGAGAGGTATATTGGGGGCTTAGAATGGGACAATTTATCACCTATATGCTAAGGGCTATTTCCTCTGAGTATGTTTGTAAATTCCAGTATTTTTACAGACAGACCGTCTGTTCCTTACAGGGGTTCCTGTGATCTAAGTAATGAATTTCTTTGGCTAAATTAATTTAGAGATTTCAATATGGGAAGGCTATCCAACAATAATTCATTAGAAGTTATCTCTCTTCTGAGACCGTGATCAAAGGTTCTTTAGATGTGACATTATCTCGTATAATTTTGGACCAATGTTTGTTTTTCTTTAGAAGTCCTGTCTATTTCTTTTGTTCTACAAGACTGTAGTTGAAAGCAACAGAGAGGGGTTGACATCACCCATTCCAGTGTTTGTTCGCAATGCAGCTATATCAATTCATAGTAGATATTAGCTAAATGAAATATTAGATTTTATGATACATCTGTAGTTTATTTAAGGTTACTTCACAGATACCCTGACACCGGACAGGGCACAATGCCGCAGTAGATCGGGGTGAGACTTTGGCGGTTCGGAGAATTAAGCATTTAATCAGTCACATTCAAAGATTTACTATCTACTTTCAATTAGATCAAGGACTGCTGAGACATTAGGGATGATGTAGTGACTTGATGCTTAAAAACCCCTCATCAAATAGAATGGTTTTTATTAAACAGTTATGGCACTCCTACAGTTTAAAATCTCAAGGGTTATAATATTTTCACCATGTGGATAATGAAGATGGGCTCTGTTTAATTCAGAACTGCAAAAGTTAAGAGCACATGAATGAGATCTTTCAAGCTGAAATTTTTATGAGGGTTATTTTTATTGTCATGGAAGCTAAAATTTTGCAGCACTTCATATCTGCTTATCCTATGTTTATAAATAAAGATAGGTGTGGGTTCCATTGTCAGTGACCGGGACGGGGGAGCCTACATCTTAAAATGGATGTTTATATAGTAGCAGGTGCATATCCTCTTTTTAATACCGTAGTACCCTGCCACAATTAACATAAATATAATCTGATATAAGTTGCAGCAGAGATCATGTATATATAGTCCTCCTCCTCCATAGACAGCAAGTGTGTTGTTGCATATCCTTAGAAGGTTCATTATTTTTAACTATCCCAAATGTAACCCATTTGGAATAAGTAGTCATCAGAGTGCTCACCCCTCATTGCCTTGAAATATCCCCAATTAGAGATTTTTCTAGTTTGCCTAATGATGTACTTACTGCTTATACACTTTACTACCTGCTGGCTAATGTGCCTATTTTTTAATGTGAATAATCAAACCATCAATGTTGACTTGTTTCCTTGGTTTATGTGCCTATTCTACTGAGTTGATAACATAGATGCTTATGTAAGAGTGGTTTTATTCTATATCCTTCACTGTTTTGTGTTATACTATAGCCTTTAATATATCTATTATTCTATGGTCCTCTACTACTGTCGGGATCCAAAAGTGATCCCTTATGTTTCAGTTGCCTTCTTTAAATTTATTTAGAGTAAAGTTAGGGTCCAAAAGCGACCCAATGGGGCCTATCTATCAAGCTCCGAATAGAGCTTGAGGCCCTGTGTTTCTGGCCAGCCTAAAGACCGCTGCTCCATAACCTGTCCGCCTGCTCTGAGCAGGCGGACAGACATCGCCTCAATTCAACCCGATCGAATACGATCAGGTTGATTGACACCTCCCTGCTGGTGGCCCATTGGCCGCGAGTCTGCAGGGGGTGGCGTTGCACCAGCAGCTCTTGTGAGCTGCTGGTGCAATGCTGAATACGGAGAGCGTATTGCTCTCCGTATTCAGCGAGGTCTGGCGGACCTGATCTGCATTGTCGGATCAGGTCCGCCAGACTTTGATAAATTGAGGCCAATGTGTTAATCTGAAGGCTTTTCCACAAATATTATATTATAAAATTGTAAGTCTGAGGTTTCTGATATTAAATGTTACCTCTGAGTCTGAGGTTTCTGATATTAAATGTTACCTATAAAAGTGGCAAATTTATTATTAGCTTGTTGTATAACTGTGAATTTGCGCACTTGTGTAATTCTAATTTCCTATACAACTGAACATGTGATACTACTGATATGTGACGCATATATCGTATGTTATTTTATTATCTGTCTAAACTGTTTTAGTAATGACGAACTTCAATTTATGTACCAAATTTCGTATTTTGTTATTTGTTATATGATGACATTATCTAAATAAAAACTATTAAAAAAAAAAATATTTCTCCTGAATTCCACAATGGTAGATAAAGCCCCATTATTTTTGACTGTATTTGTATTTTATAAAATCTAAAATTACTACATGAGGGATTGACAAACTCGCAAACTATGTAAAAATGGTTGATACTTTAAAGGTAAAATGGTAGACGCATGCAACTCATGTGTAAGTTTACAAAAATTAGAATTACACACATGAAAAGTCAAAGTTTACATATTTTAGGTCGGTAAAACCTTAATTTCTTTCATCAGATGGTGAGAGTCCACAAGTAATGTGTGAAATTCCCCTCCACTAAGAGGAGGCAAAAGATAACCCAGCACACCAGCGCTTTAAATCCCTCCCACTTCCCATGATCCCCAGTCATTTTGTTTTACCTCCTTGATGGAGTGAGGTTTAAGTAGAAGTGCGGATCTACTTTTTATTAAAAGGCTTTTCTAGCCGATCTGAGGCCCATTTCCTCCTCACAATACCATTTTGGTCAGTGGGATAGACAAGGAAGTATCAACCAGGTAGAGAAATATCTTTTCTCAGTGAGAAATGTCACAAGCCTCTCAGGTAAAAATGTACTTGTCCACCAATCCCCTGACTGACAGTGTGCTGGTCCTTGTGAATCTTCTCTCCCTAGGTGAAATGTGGTCTTGCTCACCAATCCCCTGTGTCATAGATGCTCTTACTTGTTTAGATCCTCGCCATTGTGCCTGCACTGCCTAGGATGGACTTGTTTACTGGAAGCAGGTTGCTGCAGGTAAGCACTGTGGATGAAGGTGCTGGCAGGTAAGTACTTTGCACGTTCGTAGCTCACCTGCTATTAGTATGAACATACACACATGCTTCACATAGTGTGAGAACATATATTTGTACAATATACACCTTATATTAGCAGTTTATAGCAGTTTGCAGCACTTTTGAGCACTTTTAAAAATTGTGATTGTGTTTTAGGTTACTGTTGCTTTAAATTTAGCAAGGTCGGCCTTAGAGTTCTCAGAAGTCATTCTGAGCTACACACAGTTTATTCACCCTCACCTACACTGACTTGTTTCCTTTGGGTTTCTTGGCTTTAGTGCTCAACAGTAGTGCAGATGTGCCAAGGGTTATAACCCCCTTTTCTGTGCTCTATTCTTGTTCATATGTTGCTGTAATCTCTTAGCATGTGTTGAAGGCTCTCAGGACCGGTGGAGGTGGTGAGGTCAGCATATCAGCAGAGTTTTGCTTCAAATTTGGGGTACAAATTCTGTGCTGTGTTTGCTATGTAAGCCTTTACTGACTTTTCAGTTATTTAATTGTTTATTTGACAGCACCTTATATTGTTACTGTTTTCCCTCTTAAGGGTTAACCAATTGTACAGTAGTTAAAAATAAAAAATATATACAAAATACAGAAAATATGCAAAAAAATCACTTCCATGGAGAGGAATGCTGTCAGCCCTGGCCTCTCCTAGGGCCTGATATTAAAAATCTTGCAGCTTAGGTGAAATGATCTAAGGCTTCTCGTCAGTACGGAGAGGTTCCTAAAAAAATGTTAGAAACATAAATTTTAGTTTGAAGGAAGTTTGTCTCCCGATGCAGGGTTATTGATGTGAAGGAGAGACTCCTAAATTACAATATAAGGTCTAAAAAAATCTTAAAGGTTTTGCATGATTTCTCTCCATGGCAGCAAGGTTTTGAATATCAGGCCCCTAGGGTTGCCACCTCAGCCATGTTTTCTGGATACTTATGAGTTACACATGCTGCAGGGTGTGCAGGAAGGCATTTGAATAGTGCTGTCCAGAAAAACAATACATGTTCCTTCCTGTATACCCTGCAGCACGTGTAACTCATAAGTGTCCAGGAAAATATGGCTGAGGTGGCAACCCTAGTTTCTTTCATGTAATTAGCAAGAGTCCATGAGCTAGTGACGTATGGGATATACATTCCTACCAGGAGGGGCAAAGTTTCCCAAACCTCAAAATGCCTACAAATACACCCCTCACCACACCCACAAATCAGTTTTACAAACTTTGCCTCCTATGGAGGTGGTGAAGTAAGTTTGTGCTAGATTCTACGTTGATATGCGCTCCGCAGCAGGTTGGAGCCCGGTTTTCCTCTCAGCGTGCAGTGAATGTCAGAGGGATGTGAGGAGAGTATTGCCTATTTGAATGCAGTGATCTCCTTCTACGGGGTCTATTTCATAGGTTCTCTGTTATCGGTCGTAGAGATTCATCTCTTACCTCCCTTTTCAGATCGACGATATACTCTTATATATACCATTACCTCTGCTGATTTTCGTTTCAGTACTGGTTTGGCTTTCTACTACATGTAGATGAGTGTCCTGGGGTAAGTAAGTCTTATTTTTAGTGACACTCTAAGCTATGGTTGGGCACTTTTATATAAAGTTCTAAATATATGTATTCAAACATTTATTTGCCTTGACTCAGGATGTTCAACATTCCTTATTTCAGACAGTCAGTTTCATATTTGGGATAATGCATTTGAATCAATCATTTTTTTCTTACCTTAAAATTTGACTTTTTCCCTGTGGGCTGTTAGGCTCGCGGGGGCTGAAAATGCTTCATTTTATTGCGTCATTCTTGGCGCGGACTTTTTTGGCGCAAAATTTTTTTCTGTTTCCGGCGTCATACGTGTCGCCGGAAGTTGCGTCATTTTTGACGTTCTTTTGCGCCAAAAGTGTCGGTGTTCCGGATGTGGCGTCATTTTTGGCGCCAAAAGCATTTAGGCGCCAAATAATGTGGGCGTCTTATTGGGCGCTAAAAAAATATGGGCGTCTCTTTTGTCTCCACATTATTTAAGTCTCATTATTTATTGCTTCTGGTTGCTAGAAGCTTGTTCACTGGCATTTTTTCCCATTCCTGAAACTGTCATTTAAGGAATTTGATCTTTTACATATTGCAAGATGTCCCACGTTGCAACTGAGTCAGAAGATACTTCTGGAAAATCGCTGCCTGGTGCTGGAGCTACCAAAGCTAAGTGTATCTGCTGTAAACTTTTGGTAGCTGTTCCTCCAGCTGTTGTTTGTATTGAATGCCATGACAAACTTGTTAATGCAGATAATATTTCCTTTAGTAAAGTTCCATTACCTGTTGCTGTTCCGTCAACATCTAATACTCAGAGTGTTCCTGATAACATAAGAGATTTTGTTTCTAAATCCATTAAGAAGGCTATGTCTGTTATTCCTCCTTCTAATATGCATAAAAAGTCTTTTAAAACTTCTCATTGTTCAGATTAATTTTTAAATGAACATCATCATTCTTATTCTGATAATGGTTCTTCTGGTTCAGAGGATTCTGTCTCAGAGGTTGATGCTGATAAATCTTCATATTTATTTAAAATGGAATTTATTCATTCTTTACTTAAAGAAGTCCTAATTGCATTAGAAATTGAGGATTCTGGTCCTCTTGATACTAAATCTAAACGTTTAGATAAGGTTTTTAAATCTCCTGTAGTTATTCCAGAAGTTCTTCCTGTTCCTGGTGCTATTTCTGAAGTAATTTCCAGAGAATGGAATAATTTGGGTAATTCATTTACTCCTTCTAAACGTTTTAAGCAATTATATCCTGTGCCATCTGACAGATTAGAGTTTTGGGACAAAATCCCTAAGGTTGATGGGGCTGTCTCTACTCTTGCTAAGCGTACTACTATTCCTACGGCAGATGGTACTTCCTTTAAGGATCCTTTAGATAGGAAAATTGAATCCTTTCTAAGAAAAGCTTATTTGTGTTCAGGTAATCTTCTTAGACCTGCTATATCAATGGCTGATGTTGCTGCAGCTTCAACTTTTTGGTTGGAAGCTTTAGCGCAACAAGTAACAGATCATAATTCTCATAGCATTATTATTCTTCTTCAACATGCTAATAATTTTATTTGTGATGCCATCTTTGATATCATTAGAGTTGATGTCAGGTATATGTCTCTAGCTATTTTAGCTAGAAGAGCTTTATGGCTTAAAACTTGGAATGCTGATATGTCTTCTAAGTCTACTCTGCTTTCCCTTTCTTTCCAGGGTAATAAATTATTTGGTTCTCAGATGGATTCTATCATCTCAACTGTTACTGGAGGGAAAGGAACTTTTTTACCACAGGATAAAAAATCTAAAGGTAAATTCAGGTCTAATAATCGTTTTCGTTCCTTTCATCACAACAAGAAACAAAAGCCTGATCCTTCATCCTCAGGAGCGGTATCAGTTTGGAAACCATCTCCAGTCTGGAATAAATCCAAGCCTTTTAGAAAATCAAAGCCATCTCCTAAGTCCACATGAAGGTGCGGCCCTCATTCCAGCTCAGCTGGTAGGGGGCAGATTACGTTTTTTCAAAGAAATTTGGATCAATTCCGTTCACAATCTTTGGATTCAGAACATTATTTCAGAAGGGTACAGAATTGGTTTCAAGATAAGACCTCCTGCAAAGAGATTTTTTCTTTCCCGTGTCCCAGTAAATCCAGCGAAGGCTCAAGCATTTCTGAAATTTGTTTCAGATCTAGAGTTAGCTGGAGTAATTATGCCAGTTCCAGTTCTGGAACAGGGGATGGGGTTTTATTCAAATCTCTTCATTGTACCAAAGAAGGAGAATTCCTTCAGACCAGTTCTGGATCTAAAAATATTGAATCGTTATGTAAGGATACCAACATTCAAAATGGTAACTGTAAAGACTATCCTGCCTTTTGTTCAGCAAGGGCATTATATGTCTACAATAGATTTCCAGGATGCATATCTGCATATTCCGATTCATCCAGATCACTATCAGTTTCTGAGATTCTCTTTCCTAAACAAGCATTACCAGTTTGTGGCTCTGCCGTTTGGCCTAGCAACAGCTCCAAGAATTTTTACAAAGGTTCTCGGTGCCCTTCTGTCTGTAATCAGAGAACAGGGTATTGTGGTATTTCCTTATTTGGACGATATCTTGGTACTTGCTCAGTCTTTACATTTAGCAGAATCTCATACGAATCGACTTGTGTTGTTTCTTCAAGATCATGGTTGGAGGATCAATTTACTAAAAAGTTCATTGATTCCTCAGACAAGGGTAACCTTTTTGGGTTTCCAGATAGATTCAGTGTCCATGACTCTATCTTTGACAGACAAGAGACGTCTAAAATTGATATCAGCTTGTCGAAACCTTCAGTCACAATCATTCCCTTCGGTAGCCTTATGCATGGAAATTCTAGGTCTTATGACTGCTGCATCGGACGCGATCCCCTTTGCTCGTTTTCACATGCGACCTCTTCAGCTCTGTATGCTGAACCAGTGGTGCAGGGATTACACAAAGATATCTCAATTAATATCTTTAAAACCGATTGTACGACACTCTCTGACGTGGCGGACAGATCACCATCGTTTAGTTCAGGGGGCTTCTTTTGTTCTTCCGACCTGGACTGTAATTTCAACAGATGCAAGTCTTACAGGTTGGGGAGCTGTGTGGGGGTCTCTGACGGCACAAGGGGTTTGGGAATCTCAGGAGGTGAGATTACCGATCAATATTTTGGAACTCCGTGCAATTTTCAGAGCTCTTCATTCTTGGCCTCTTCTGAAGAGAGAATCGTTCATTTGTTTTCAGACAGACAATGTTTCAACTGTGGCATACATCAATCATCAAGGAGGGACTCACAGTCCTCTAGCTATGAAAGAAGTATCTCGAATTCTGGTTTGGGCGGAATCCAGCTCCTGTCTAGTTTCTGCGGTTCATATCCCATGTATAGACAATTGGGAAGCGGATTATCTCAGTCGCCAAACGTTGCATCCGGGCGAATGGTCTCTTCACCCAGAGGTATTTCTTCAGATTGTTCAAATGTGGGGATTTCCAGAAATAGATCTGATGGCCTCTCATCTAAACAAGAAACTTCCCAGGTATCTGTCCAGATCCAGGGATCCTCAAGCGGAAGCAGTGGATGCATTGTCACTTCCTTGGAAGTATCATCCTGCCTATATCTTTCCGCCTATAGTTCTTCTTCCAAGAGTGATCTCCAAGATTCTGAAGGAATGCTCGTTTGTTCTGCTGGTAGCTCCAGCATGGCCTCACAGGTTTTGGTATGCGGATCTTGTCCGGATGGCTTCTTGCCAACCGTGGACTCTTCCGTTAAGACCAGACCTTCTGTCGCAAGGTCCTTTTTTCCATCAGGATCTCAAATCCTTAAATTTAAAGGTATGGAGATTGAACGCTTGATTCTTAGTCAAAGAGGTTTCTCTGACTCTGTGATTAATACTATGTTACAGGCTCGTAAATCTGTATCTAGGGAGATATATTATAGAGTCTGGAAGACTTATATTTCTTGGTGTCTTTCTCATCATTTTTCCTGGCATTCTTTTAGAATTCCGAGAATTTTACAGTTTCTTCAGGATGGTTTAGATAAAGGTTTGTCTGCAAGTTCCTTGAAAGGACAAATCTCTGCTCTTTCTGTTCTTTTTCACAGAAAGATTGCTATTCTTCCTGATATTCATTGTTTTGTACAAGCTTTGGTTCGTATAAAACCTGTTATTAAGTCAATTTCTCCTCCTTGGAGTTTGAATTTGGTTCTGGGGGCTCTTCAAGCTCCTCCGTTTGAACCTATGAATTCATTGGACATTAAATTACTTTCTTGGAAAGTTTTGTTCCTTTTGGCCATCTCTTCTGCCAGAAGAGTTTCTGAATTATCTGCTCTTTCTTGTGAATCTCCTTTTCTGATTTTTCACCAGGATAAGGCGGTGTTGCGAACTTCTTTTGAATTTTTACCTAAGGTTGTGAATTCCAACAACATTAGTAAAGAAATTGTGGTTCCTTCATTATGTCCTAATCCTAAGAATTCTAAGGAGAAATCATTGCATTCTTTGGATGTAGTTAGAGCTTTGAAATATTATGTTGAAGCTACTAAGACTTTCCGAAAGACTTCTAGTCTATTTGTTATCTTTTCCGGTTCTAGGAAAGGCCTCTGCCATTTCTTTGGCATCTTGGTTGAAATCTTTAATTCATCATGCTTATGTCGAGTCGGGTAAAACTCCGCCTCAAAGGATTACAGCTCATTCTACTAGGTCAGTTTCTACTTCCTGGGCGTTTAGGAATGAAGCTTTGGTTGATCAGATTTGCAAAGCAGCAACTTGGTCTTATTTGCATACTTTTACTAAATTCTACCATTTTGATGTGTTTTCTTCTTCTGAAGCTGTTTTTGGTAGAAAAGTACTTCGGGCAGCTGTTTCAGTTTGAATCTTCTGCTTATATTTTCAGTTTTTTTCATTATAAAATTTAAATTATTTTGGGTGTGGATTATTTTTCAGCGGAATTGGCTGTCTTTATTTTATCCCTCCCTCTCTAGTGACTCTTGCGTGGAAAGATCCACATCTTGGGTAGTCCATGAGGCCCACCCTTTTTGTGGTGGTTATGATTTTTTTGTATAAAGCACAATTATTCCAATTCCTTATTTTTTATGCTTTCGCACTTTTTTCTTATCACCCCACTTCTTGGCTATTCGTTAAACTGATTTGTGGGTGTGGTGAGGGATGTATTTGTAGGCATTTTGAGGTTTGGGAAACTTTGCCCCTCCTGGTAGGAATGTATATCCCATACGTCACTAGCTCATGGACTCTTGCTAATATGAAAGAAATGAATTTATCAAGTAAGTTCTTACATAAATTATGTTTTCTCCTCAGACTCATGTATAAACTACTATGTGTCACGCTGCTCCTATGCTTTGCTGTGGCCGTTGCTATGGACACAGGCACTCCTCCTGTTGCTAGGGATACGGCAGTGTAACTGCAGCATGGTGATGACATCATCACCGCCCGTCCTGTCTTCCCTATGTAAAGGCCTAAGTCACTCTCACCTGTGCCCAAGTATAGGTGTTACTTCTTGTGCTCTTGGGTGCTTTATATCTGCATGCTGTATTGATTCACTGTTGCTGAACTCTGCCTGTTTGATTATGCTGCTTGCCTTAACCCCTAAATTGCTGGACTCCTTAACTCTTGATAAACTCTGCCTGTTTGACTACGCTGCTTGATTGCTTAACTGCTGATGAACTCTGCCTGTTTGACTGCTCTGCTTGCCTTAACCCTAAAATATTGAATTGCCATTCTGTTACCGAACTCTGCCTACCTGACCATTCTATTGATTTACCCTTGAACTGCCTTGCCGCTGGATTCCCTACCTATTGCCATCAGTGACTATCCTGTCTGTTTCCAGTCCTTCAAGTGGTTTACCCTTGAACTGCCTAACCGCTGATTCCCTGCCTGTTGCCGTCAAAGACTACCCTGCATAGTGTGAGTACTAAATAGGAATATATAGGCGCTCTACGTAAGTCACACAGAATCCCAAAATAATGTACAATTAGATGTATACAGTAAGAAAAAGTGATTGTTGTTTATATAAAGCTCAAAGATATACTGAGCAGCTTGTTAGAATATGAATACGACAGTCTTTCAGCTGTAACCAGAGAGGCTATCCTACAGGCGTATTTTAATTTTAATTTTGTAAGTGCATATTGTAAGCGCTTATTTGTTGTTATTAAAATTCTTTCACTTGAATCGGAGGATGCGCTTTTTCTTTTTTCCTAGATAGTGTGAGTACTGCTTACCTCATTTTGCGAGGGATATTCTGCTCTGGGATATTCCCTATTATTCCAGCTTGATGCCGGGATAAGAAGACTACTGGCCAAGTTTGGTCTGATAGTGGAATATCCCACGAGCATTACACTATGTTTATGGAATGGCGGCAAATCACTGCCCAAGGAGTTCTTTCCAACCTCCTCTGGAGGTGTGTCTCAGAGACAAAAAGAGCTGTATCACAGTTTTTAAATACAGACCTTATTTATATCTAGAATCTAAAGACTCTGAACAAGTTTTTAAGGGTTCCATCTTTCAAGATTGAAACCATCAGGTCAAGTCTACCATTAGTATTTCAGGGTCAGTTTATGTCTACAATAGACCTAAAGGATATGTTTCTTCACAACCCTATCCATCGGGATCATCATAGGTTCTTCCATTTTGCCTTTCTGAATAGACACTACCAGTTCACTGCTCTGCCCTTTGAGTTCTGGGAGCTCTTCTTTCAGTGATACAGACTCAAGGGGTAGCGTTAGCTCATTACCTGGATGTTATCTTTGTTCCGGTGCCATCTTTACCTTTAGCAACTGCTCACACCGAGAAGTTATTCTTGTTCCTTCACAGTCATAGTTGGAAGGTCAATATAGACAAATGTTCTGTCTCACCTCAAATGGAAGTTCTCATAGACTCAGTGGCTAAGAAGTTTTTTCTTGCAGACCAACTCAAGCTTCAGTCAGCTTATCTTAAGTTTTGTCTCTCCCTTCCCTTTCTGTAGCTCGGTGCATGGAGGCAGTGGGACTCATGGTGGCATCGTCAGACACTATGCTGTTTGCAAGATTTAATTTGCGACCTCTACAACTGTGCATGTTAAGACAGTGGAACGGAGACCCCTCTAACCTGTCTCAGTTACACAATCTCTCTTTTGGTGGACTTCTCCTGGCCCGGTATCTCTGGGCATGGGGTTCCACCATCCGATGTGGGAGATAATTACCACAGATACCAGTCTGTCTGGATGGGGAGCAGTATGGGGTCTTCAGAGGGCTCAGGGCATTTGGTCGCCTCAGGAAGAGACATTGCCCATCACCGTCCTAGAACTAAGAGCAATATACAATGCATTACAGGTGTGGCCCCCTGCTTTGCGCAGTCCTTCTTACTCATTTTCAATCTGACAACATAACAATGGTGTAGGACATATATCATCAAAGGGGAACACGCAGTTCCCAAGCAATGAATGAAGTATCTAACATTCTGAACTGGGCAGAGGTAAATCATTGCACCCTATCTGTGAGTATGGGGAAACCCGAAACGCGTCCTGTGGCTTGGGATGTATGCTGCTCTCCTTTTATTTTAACATTTTTTGTATGTTGTTTTGCCTACGATGGTTTCTCTTTTTAAACCAATAAAGTTAAGTTTGGTTTTACTGAGCCATTCTAGCACTCTTTTTCTTTTTTTTATATTGCACCCTTGCGGCCATTCACATCCCAGCAGTGGACAATTGGCAGGAAAATTATTTGAGCCACCAGGCACTCCCCTTAGGGGAATGGTATCTCAACCAAGAGATTTTTTTTTCAGTCATTGGGGTTGTCCGCAGATAGATCTCATGGTCTCTCGTCTGAATCACAAACTTCCAAGGTACAGGTCGAGATCAAGGGATCCTCAGCTCAAGACCCATTCTTTTATCAAAACCTTCATTCTCTCAGCCTACTTGTTTGGAGATTGAACGGTTGATTCTCAGAGGGGCTGTAATTAAAACTCTGATTCAGACACATAAGCCTGTTACCAAAAGGTATGGAAAGTCTATTTGTCTTGGTGCTCTGATCAAGGTTACTACTGGAATTCTGTGAGAATTCCACTTATTTTACAGTTATTTCAGGAGGTCCTAGATAAGGGTTTATCTGCCAATTCTTTTAAGGGTCAGAGTTTTACAACATCCTTCATTTGAAACCATGCATTCTCTAGACATCAAGACCTTATCTTGGAAGGTGTTGTTTTTGCTGGCTATCTCTTCTTCTTTAAGAGTTTTAGAATTATCAGCACTATCTCGTGATTTGCCTTTTTTGGTGTTTTGTTAGGATAAAGCTGTTTTGTGTACTAGATCCGGTTTTCTACCGAAGATGGTATCGACAGAAAACATTAATCAAGAAATTATTGTTCCGTCGTTAAGTCCTAAACCTAATTCTTCTAAACAGACATTGTTGTATAATTTAGATGTTGTCAGGGCTTTGAAATTTTATCTGCATGCGACAAATGATTTTAGTCAGTCTTCCAGTCTGTTTGTCTTGTTTTCTGGTAAACTTAAGGGCCAGAAGGCTACTGCAGTGTCTTTGGCTGAAGAGTTTGATCCACAAAGCAAACATCTACCAGAAATACTGCTCATTCCATTTGTTCTGTTTCTACCTCCTGGGCCTTCAAGAATGAGGTATTTGTAGAACAAATATGTAGGGCTGGAACCTGTTCTTCTTTACATACCTTTACCAAGTTTTATCACTTTAATGTTTTTGCCTCCGGAGGCAGCATTGTGCAGGAAGATTCTTCAGGCAGTGGTTCCTATTAAATAAGTGCCTGCCTTTTGTCCCATCCAAATTTTTCCATAGCTTGGGTATAGGTTCCCAAGAGTAATGTCGCGTAGGCTCTCACTATCATTAGAAAGAAAAAAATGTATTCTTAACTAATAAATTCATTTCTTTCTTGGTAGTGAGAGTCCACAAAGCCGCCCAATTTTTTTCTGGTGGCAGCAGTTATAGTTTGCACCTATTTACCCTACTATCTTTCTTACTTTTCTTCCTATCCTTGGCTATACATAGTTCTTGGAGGGAAGGGGAAGTAGGAAGCATATGTAAGATCTCTGGTGTAGGATGTGTTTTTCTCCTCCTGGGGGCCAGGTGATGTAATTCCCAAGAGTAAGGTCTTGTGAGCTCTCACTACCAAGAAATAATTTAATTTATCATGTAAGTATTGATAAATTCTTTAAGGTAGCACCCAAACAGCCTTCTTCTTTTCCTGTGCCTTATTCAGGTTCTGAACTAATTTTTATGGAATGGTAGAAACCAGGTATTTACTTTTTTCTGAGAAATCTCTTCTTTCTGTAAACACAAATATTTGGGAAACTATTCCTAAAGTGGATGCAGCTATTTCCACTATTACCAAGCATACTACTGTACTGAGAATCGCTCCACTTTTAAGAATCCTTTGAATACAAAAATTGAGGGCTTTCCTATACCATCGTTTCAGCCTTGGATGCTTCATCTAAGAAGTAATCTTGTTTCTTTAACTCTTTTCTTATATCAAGCTTTCAAAATTTTTAATTTGATGGCATGTAGATGAAATGCTTAGAGCTGTTTTAGAGGAGTATTTCTGACAAGGTTATTGACACCTTGATTTATGCAAGATACACCTGTTACCAGGTACATCTATCATAAGATCTGGAAAATCTTTTTTACTTGGTGGAGTCAGATTTTGTCTGTCTGGCTTATAGGCATATTTGGTATATAAGGCATATTTGGTTGCAGGGAGAACTCCTGATGAGCTTCATAATGAAGCTTCTATTGCTCAGATTTGCGAGGCAGCTGCTTGGACTTCTTTGCACAGTTTTTTGGAAGTTGTATCACTTTTTCTTAGACTGATTTTGGCAAGAATGTTCTGCGGAAAGTAGTACCTGATGAGTATTTGTCGCTCCCTCATATCATGGCGATATTGTGGACTTCACTGCTTGGGTATTCATTTCCACACCTGATGACTTGTGGACTCTCACCATCTGAAAAAAGAAAACAAAATTTATTCTTACCTGATAAATAATTTCTTTCAAGATGGTGAGAGTCCATGAGCCCTGTCCTTTCTTTTGGTTCAGGTGGCAGCAGTACTTGTTTTGCACTTCTTTGCCCCATGTTATCTTTCCTGCTTTTCTATTTTCCTCCATCCACTTGATTATATGTATGACTGAGGATCATGGGTAGTCAGAGGGATTAAGAAATCTGGTGTGTTGGGGTATATTTTGCCTCATCCTAATGGTCAGGAGCGGAATTTTCCCCTTATGATGATTTGTGATTTTGTTTTTCTACCTGATATGTTAGGTGTGTCACAATTAAAGGGACACTGAACCCAAATTTTTTCTTCTGTGATTCAGATAGAGCATGAAATTTTAAGCAACTTTCTAATTTACTCCTATTATCAAATGTTCCTTATTCTCTTGTTATCTTTATTTGAAATGCAAGAATGTAAGTTTAGATGCCGGCCCATTTTTGGTGAACAACCTAGGTTGTCCTTGCTGATTGGTGGATAAATTCATCCACCAATCAAAAACTGCTGTCCAGAGTGCTGAACCAAGAAAAAAGCTTAGATGCCTTCTTTTTTATATAAAGATAGCAAGAGAATGAAGAAACATTGATAATAGGAGTAAATTAGAAAGTTGCTTAAAATTGCATGCTCTATCTGAATCATGAAATACTTTTTTGGGTTCAGTGTCCCTTTAACTACACAGGCATAAAACCAACCCTTTAGGCACTGTGAGTGGGGTAACAGCCCTCAGATCTACACGGTAATGCTTGTTATGTGCTATAGAGGAGGCTGGACCCTTACATGTATTTTTCCTGGGGCCCTCTAGTAGCATTCACTGGCAGAGATCAATATTACAAATGGCTATTTGCTGATGGGTCTAGCTGTGGCTAGACTCTGTTTATATAAAATATATGTATGGTTTATAGAAGGCATTATGCAGTAAGCTGTCTACCAGTGAAGGGGTTGCAATAGTAGCTTTTAGGGTATATTAAAATGTTTTATTAATAATGAGTATTTTTGGAGGGGTGGTATTAATATTTAAAGTATCCATAGACATTTCTAAATAAAGTCTCAGTAGATGGTTTGCACTTAGATGGCCAGAGCAGAGGCAATGCATACTGAGACAGTATGTAAGATATTCTGCATAAAAAAGAGAGTAAAATAGTGTAAACGTGGATTAAAGGGACAGTCTAGTATAAATTAAACTTTCATTATTCAGATAGGACTTTTAATTTTAATCTACTTTCCAATTTACGTTTATCATCAAATTTGCTTTTTTCTCTTGGTATTCTTAGTTTAAACTAAACATAGGTAGGCTCATTTGCTAATTTCTAAGCCTTGGGGGGCTGCCTCTTATCACAGGCTTTTTAAATCTCTTTTCAACACAAAGGCCTAGATTTGGAGTTCGGCGGTAGCCGTCAAAACCAGCGTTAGAGGCTCCTAACGCTGGTTTTGGCCGCCCGCTGGTATTTGGAGTCAGTGATTAAAGGGTCTAACGCTCACTTTTCAGCCGCGACTTTTCCATACCGCAGATCCCCCTACGCCATTTGCGTATCCTATGTTTTCAATGGGATCTTTCTAACGCTGGTATTTAGAGTCGTTTCTGAAGTGAGCGTTAGAGCTCTAACGACAAAATTCCAGCCGCCTGAAAATAGCAGGAGTTAAGAGCTTTCTGGCTAACGCCGGTTCATAAAGCTCTTAACTACTGTACCCTAAAGTACACTAACACCCATAAACTACCTATGTACCCCTAAACCGAGCTCCCCCCACATCGCCGCCACTCGATTAAAATTTTTAACCCCTAATCTGCCGACCGCCACCTACGTTATACTTATGTACCCCTAATCTGCTGCCCCTAACCCCGCCGACCCCTGTATTACATTTATTAACCCCTAACCTGCCCCCCACAACATCGCCGCCAGCTACTTAAAATAATTAACCCCTAATCTTCCGACCGCAAAGCGCCGCCACCTACGTTATCCCTATGTACCCCTAATCTGCTACCCCTAACACCGCCGACCCCTATATTATATTTATTAACCCCTAATCTGCCCCCCTCAACGTCGCCGACACCTGCCTACACTTATTAACCCCTAATCTGCCGAGCGGACCTGAGCGCTACTATAATAAAGTTATTAACCCCTAACCCGCCTCACTAACCCTATAATAAATAGTATTAACCCCCTAATCTGCCCTCCCTAACATCGCCGACACCTAACTTCAATTATTAACCCCTAATCTGACGACCGGAGCTCACCGCTATTCTAATAAATGTATTAACCCCTAAAGCTAAGTCTAACCCTAACACTAACACCCCCCTAACTTAAATATAATTTACATCTAACAAAATAAATTAACTCTTATTAAATAAATGATTCCTATTTAAAGCTAAATACTTACCTGTAAAATAAATCCTAATATAGCTACAATATAAATTATAATTATATTATAGCTATTTTAGGATTAATATTTATTTTACAGGCAACTTTGTAATTATTTTAACCAAGTACAATAGCTATTAAATAGTTAAGAACTATTTAATAGTTACCTAGTTAAAATAATAAAAAATTTACCTGTAAAATAAATCCTAACCTAAGATATAATTAAACCTAACACTACCCTATCAATAAAATAATTAAATAAACTACCTACAATTACCTACAATTAACCTAACACTACTCTATCAATAAATAAATTAAACACAATTCCTACAAATAAATACAATTAAATAAACTAACTAAAGTACAAAAAATAAAAAAGAACTAAGTTACAAAAAATAAAAAAATATTTACAAACATAAGAAAAATATTACAACAATTTTAAACTAATTACACCTACTCTAAGCCCCCTAATAAAATAACAAAGACCCCCAAAATAAAAAATTCCCTACCCTATTCTAAATAAAAAAAGGTAAAAGCTCTTTTACCTTACCAGCCCTGAACAGGGCCCTTTGCGGGGCATGCCCCAAGAATTTCAGCTCTTTTGCCTGTAAAAGAATAAATACAATACCCCCCCCCAACATTACAACCCACCACCCACATACCCCTAATCTAACCCAAACCCCCCTTAAATAAACCTAACACTAAGCCCCTGAAGATCTTCCTACCTTGTCTTCACCATCCAGGTTCACCGATCCGTCCTGAAGAGCTCCTCCGATGTCCTGATCCAAGCCCAAGCGGGGGGCTGAAGAGGTCCATGATCCGGTCAAAGTCTTCATCCAAGCGGGGCAGAAGAGGATCTTCCATCCGATTGAAGTCATCATCCAGGCGGCATCTTCTATGGTCTTCCATCCGGAGCGAAGCGGCAGGATCCTGAAGACCTCCAGCGCGGGACATCCATCCGGACCGACGACTGAACGACGAATGACTGTTCCTTTAAGGGACGTCATCCAAGATGGCGTCCCTCGAATTCCGATTGGCTGATAGAATCCTATCAGCCAATCGGAATTAAGGTAGGAATTTTCTGATTGGCTGATGGAATCAGCCAATCAGAATCAAGTTCAATCCGATTGGCTGATCCAATCAGCCAATCAGATTGAGCTCGCATTCTATTGGCTGTTCCGATCAGCCAATAGAATGCGAGCTCAATCTGATTGGCTGATCCAATCAGCCAATCGGATTGAACTAGATTCTGATTGGCTGATTCCATCAGCCAATCAGAAAATTCCTACCTTAATTCCGATTGGCTGATAGAATCCTATCAGCCAATCGGAATTCGAGGGACGCCATCTTGGATGACGTCCCTTAAAGGAACAGTCATTCGTCGTTCAGTCGTCGGTCCGGATGGATGTTCCGCGCTGGAGGTCTTCAGGATCCTGCCGCTTCGCTCCGGATGGAAGACCATAGAAGATGCCGCCTGGATGATGACTTCAATCGGATGGAAGATCCTCTTCTGCCCCGCTTGGATGAAGACTTTGACCGGATCATGGACCTCTTCAGCCCCCCGCTTGGGCTTGGATCAGGACATCGGAGGAGCTCTTCAGGACGGATCGGTGAACCTGGATGGTGAAGACAAGGTAGGAAGATCTTCAGGGGCTTAGTGTTAGGTTTATTTAAGGGGGGTTTGGGTTAGATTAGGGTTATGTGGGTGGTGGGTTGTAATGTTGGGGGGGGGGTATTGTATTTATTCTTTTACAGGCAAAAGAGCTGAAATTCTTGGGGCATGCCCCGCAAAGGGCCCTGTTCAGGGCTGGTAAGGTAAAAGAGCTTTTACCTTTTTTTATTTAGAATAGGGTAGGGAATTTTTTATTTTGGGGGTCTTTGTTATTTTATTAGGGGGCTTAGAGTAGGTGTAATTAGTTTAAAATTGTTGTAATATTTTTCTTATGTTTGTAAATATTTTTTTATTTTTTGTAACTTAGTTCTTTTTTATTTTTTGTACTTTAGTTAGTTTATTTAATTGTATTTATTTGTAGGAATTGTGTTTAATTTATTTATTGATAGTGTAGTGTTAGGTTAATTGTAGGTAATTGTAGGTAGTTTATTTAATTATTTTATTGATAGGGTAGTGTTAGGTTTAATTATATCTTAGGTTAGGATTTATTTTACAGGTAAATTTTTTATTATTTTAACTAGGTAACTATTAAATAGTTCTTAACTATTTAATAGCTATTGTACCTGGTTAAAATAATTACAAAGTTGCCTGTAAAATAAATATTAATCCTAAAATAGCTATAATATAATTATAATTTATATTGTAGCTATATTAGGATTTATTTTACAGGTAAGTATTTAGCTTTAAATAGGAATAAGTTATTTAATAAGAGTTAATTTATTTCGTTAGATGTAAATTATATTTAAGTTAGGGGGGTGTTAGTGTTAGGGTTAGACTTAGCTTTAGGGGTTAATACATTTATTAGAATAGCGGTGAGCTCCGGTCGTCAGATTAGGGGTTAATAATTGAAGTTAGGTGTCGCCGATGTTAGGGAGGGCAGATTAGGGGTTAATACTATTTATGATAGGGTTAGTGAGGCGGATTAGGGGTTAATAACTTTATTATAGTAGCGCTCAGGTCCGCTCGGCAGATTAGGGGTTAATAAGTGTAGGCAGGTGTCGGCGACGTTGTGGGGGGCAGATTAGGGGTTAATAAATATAACATAGGGGTCGGCGGTGTTAGGGGCAGCAGATTAGGGGTACATAGGGATAACGTAGGTTGCGGCGGTTTACGGAGCGGCAGATTAGGGTTTAAAAAAAAAATGCAGGGGTCAGCGATAGCGGGGGCGGCAGATTAGGGGTTAATAAGTGTAAGGTTAGGGGTGTTTAGACTCGGGGTACATGTTAGAGTGTTAGGTGCAAACGTAGGAAGTGTTTCCCCATAGGAAACAATGGGGCTGCGTTAGGAGCTGAACGCTGCTTTTTTGCAGGTGTTAGGTTTTTTTTCAGCTCAAACAGTTCCATTGTTTCCTATGGGAGAATCGTGCACGAGCACGTTTTTGAGACTGGCCGCGTCCGTAAGCAACTCTGGTATCGAGAGTTGCATTTGCGGTACAAATGCTCTATGCTCCTTTTTTGGAGCCTAACGCAGCATTTGTTTGAACTCTCGATACCAGAGTTAATTTTATGGTGCGGCCAGAAAAAAGCCCGCGGAGCGTTAACAGCCCTTTTACCGCCAAACTCCAAATCTAGGCCAAAGAGACTAAACAGTTATGCCTATCTAAAACCCCACTTAAAAAAACAACCCCAAAATAAAAATCTATACAAACACTAAACTACAACAATAGCCCTTAAAAGAGCCTTTTTGTAGGGCATTGCCCTAAAGTGTTTTAGCTCTTTTAAAAAAAAAAAACCTAAAAAAAACCTACACCACTCTGAAAATGTAACCCCCCCCCCAAAAAAAAAGGCTATCTAAAAAAAAAAAACTCTTAAAATTGCCCTGAAAAGGGCATTTGGCTGGGTATTGCTCTTAAAATGACATTTAGCTATTTTGCTTCCCATAAAAAAAAAAAAAAATACCCATGTTTCTCTCTCCATTGAAGTCTATGAGAGAGTACATTAACGCAATCGCAATATTGTAACTTCTGCTCTTTGCGGCCGTCAGGTTAGTATGCGAGCAAAAAATATTTACTTTTAACTAGTAGCTGTGCACTACCTGATGCGTGCAAAGAGTAGAAGCCAAGTAGAATTACTGCTTCACTCGTAATCTACCCCCATGTGTTGTTCCTTGCACAAAAAAGAACTCACACAGTGTTTTTTTTTTTTTTTTTTGGTCATCTGTTTGTTGTTTTCTGTAATGGTAGCACCTTGAAATATTATAATCCATTTATAGAGTAAAAGAAGAATGTTGTGTAACATTGAATGTTTTATCTTTAGACTAGAATGTCCTTTATTAGTAATGTGCTTGTCAATGGTCATCTAACTGACAGCTCTCTGAATACTTTTGGTATGACTACATATGTTTTATCCATCTTGTTTATGAATCTGGTGCACAGCTGAGACAAAGCACATGAAGAATGCATGAAAAAATCATTGGAATATTGGCATTTTAAATATGCAGTATGCAAAACTTCTCTTTTATTTATCTGTGGAAGCCTTGATTGACAAGGACCTTGAGTTTTTGGACCAGTGTGTGTTTTGCCTGGCTTGTGTTTATTCTTTTTGTATGACAGAACAAATGTACACATGTAATGCAGTCCTCAGCAAAGGTAAAATGTATTTATTGGTCCCCACCCAATTGTTGACCTTGCTAGTGTGCAGCTAACTGTTACAACTTAGCTTTTTCAACATCAGAAAAATCACAATGTAAATTATAACACCATTTTTAGAAGATTAGATAGCGTATCAGAAAAATCACCCATATGATGCTCTGACAGCACCAACTTGTCGAATCCACCCAACCACAACTTATTGATTAAATAACAACAACAAAATAAACACATCAACAGTAAAGTGAATGTAAATTTTGATAATAAAGTGCCCGGTTTTTAAAAATTCAATTAAAAACAGGGGCACTTTAATTCATCAAAATTTACATTTCACTTGTGTTGTGAAAATACTTATCTTTTAATCTTGACAGCCACTGCATCGCTTCCTCCGCCCGTCGCAAAGTCTCTTCCTGGGTCTAAAATGAGGAATCTGGCTTTCTCCAATCACGGCGTTGAATCAGACACTGATTCCCCCAGGGGGAAGCCGTGATTGGAGGATGACCGATCCGTCATTTCTGACGTAGGAAGAGGCTTGCGTCGACCAGGGGAAGCCGGAGCGGCTGTCAAGATTAAAAGGTAATTATTTTCAAAAATAAGCCTTTTTACCATGTTTCTGACTATTTGGAATAACTATATTATCTTGCTCATGGCAATACAATTTTAAATGGCCACTGACACCATTTTAGATGCATATATGACCTAGATTTATTAAACCTTGTCACTTAGCAGTTTTACAATTTACGGTATGAGATGTGTTAAAATCTTGATATAGAAGTGTTTTGTGACACTTTTTTGTTTAGTGAAACAGTTAACCAGAGCTCTGAAGTCAAAATATTCATTCTAGTGTAAATCGCGATTGCACTCAAGGAATCACGTTTTCTTTTAAACTCGTTATACCAGCGGTAAACCCAACAAGCGCAAACACCCGCGATAAACCCCTTATCACTTGTACGCAAACGTTGGCGCTCCACTTAATCTGGCACTATATAAATTAAGTGAGTCCAGGTACTGGTTTTAGAGAGCGGAAGTGATAGGTTATAGGCTTTTTCTAGCTGTTGTCTCAGACATATGCTAGATGAGCTTAATGAAAATTAGTAAAGAGGGTAAGGTACTAAAGGGACACTAAGCACTTTGTAAGACTACAGGGCACTTACCTGCTTGGGTCACGCTAAAATGAAGAAGTTTAGCATGGCCAGAGCTCTTGGGTAGGCTATATTCTGTCTGTGTGATATACCTTTAAATTTGCACATCACAAGTACTTCCTTCCTATTTAAGGAAGCACTCTAGCCTCATTCTGGGCCTGAAAATTGAAGTTGTTCCTTCACAGTTCACTTTGTCTCCTGTGAAATAACTTTGCTCTTAGACTTTACTAAGTCTTTCAGGTCCTTAAGCTCATTTCTTACTATATGCGCTGCATATTCTGTTGCTGCCTTTACTCTCTACCGGAACCAGCCTCCCAGATTACTACGCTTACCGGAACTTCTTACTACAGACGCTGAAGTCGCGCTCACACTGAGCGGTCACCGGAGCTCAATCTGCCTGCTTGTCAGCACCGCTAAGCTCTCTCATACCCACGCTGCCTCAACCTCCCTGTTACAAGCTAAGTATCGCTCTCCACGCACAAATACTTACCTCGTTATTTTTGCATCAATCCTGTATACGATTGCCTCTGTGGATATTAACCTGTCATCTGGAAAAGTACTTTTGAAACGTATTTGGGATATATGAGAGTGTGTCTGGACTGTATATATTTTATTGATTGCTTGTGTGAGTGCGTGAAAACCTTGCTTAAAGATAAAAGCAACAACTTTACCCTGGATATTATTGAACTGCCATATGAGTGATTTAACCCATTTATTACTCTCATTTACTCTGTGGTTTTCCTTGTTATATCATTCTTATATCAGTGCCTATCCACATTTTCTTTTGTGTTATTGCAAGATATAGTTTCATGTATATTAAATCAATTACTAAATTAATGCCTTACCTTATATAACAAGTTGAACAAGTGATTTCTTCTTGCTTATTTTAAGAAAAGAGCAACAAAACCTTTAATTTTGTCATATATTTGTATTCACCATTTGAAGTGATTGTGAATATAACAGAATTTTCAGGCCTATAAAATATAAGGACATAACCACTAATATTAAAAATGGATCCCAGTGAAATAAAGAAGGAAATCACTAATATCAATCAAAAATTGGAATACTTAGCAAGGGCTTTAACTGAACTACAAACTGAAAACAAGGCACTTAAAACACTAGTAAAAGAATGTTTACCTGTGAAAAGTTTAGAAACACCTGAACCACACATTAATTACCCACAAACCTTCACTGGTAAACGAAGTGAATATAGAGATTTCAAAAATGCTTGTAATTTACTTTTCTCACTTAGGCCTAAGACTTATCATTCTGAAAGAATTAAAGTGTGCACCACTATCTCTTTCCTCCAGGGGGAGCCCCGCTCATGGGCTAATAGATTTTTTGAGAATAACCATCCAATACTTGATTCTTTGGAAGAATTTTTTCTAGCAATGACATCCTTATATGAGGACTCTCACACTCAGATCACCGCAGAAACAAAACTAAGATCTTTGAAACAAGGAAAAAGGAACGTAGAAGAATACATCACTGAGTTCCAAATGTGGATTGATGATTCTAAGTGGAATGAAATAAGCTTAAAGAACCAATTCAGATTGGGACTTTCTGAAGCGTTAAAAGATGAGTTGTCCCGCTTGGAGATGCCTGAATCTTTAAACGGTAAATTGAGCACAACTCTGGATCGTAGACTGCGCGAAAGGAAGGCTGAAAGGGCTTCTTTTGATGGAACACTGCGACGTTCATATCCTTACACTCCAACCCAGGAAAAGGGTACATCAAATCAAACTCCAATGGAAATTGGAGCTATAAGGGGACCCCTTACACCCGAAGAAAAGGCCAGACGTAAATCTGAAAACCTTTGTTTATATTGTGGGCAAAAGGAACATTCCGTCTCAAATTGCCCAAATCTTCTAAGACAAAAAAAAGGGTAAGATGCATATAAAACATAATATTTTACTCCTTGCCCAAAACCCTCAACTGACTGTTGATCTTTCATTACAGTGGGATCGGAAAAACATACAATCTAAAGCGTTGATCGATTCTGGGGCAGCCGGAAATTATATTGATATTTCTTTTGTTAAACTAAATAAAATCCCTATTGTTTGCAAGGCACAACCAGTATCTGTTAAACTCATTGACAGCACACACATACAACATGGTCCCATTACACATCAAACAATACCACTTTTAGTGACTACTGATAAAGGTCATACTGAATATCTGTCCTTTGATTTAATCACTATCCACATGCATACTCTTATTCTAGGATTTTCTTGGCTAAACAAACATAATCCCAGCATTGACTGGTCAAGCACACAGGTAACTTTAGAATCACCATTCTGTTTAAATACCTGTTATCCTTTTCAGCTAATCTTTACCATAGAAAAAGAACTACCAGAAATTTATCAGGATCTGGCAGAGGTGTTTGACTTAAAAGAAGCAGAAAATCTCCCTCCTCATAGGGAGTTTGACTGCCCTATTGATATAATACCAGGGTCTCAAATACCTCACGGTAAAATATACCCATTATCACAAGAAGAGTTAACTTATTTACGCTCTTATCTCGACGACAACCTCTGAAAGGGTTTTATATCACATTCAACATCACCAGCATCAGCTGGAATGTTTCTAGTACGTAATAAAGACGGTACTATAAGACCTATCATTGATTATAGAGCTTTAAATGAAATAACTATTAAAAACAGATACCCTCTACCACTTATACCTGAATTACTAGAACGATTGAATGAAGCAACTATCTATTCCAAACTTGACCTTAAGGGGGCTTATAACCTCATACGTATGAAAGAAGGTCACGAATGGAAAACCGCCTTTAGAACCCGCTACAGGCTTTTCCAATATAATGTGATGCCGTTT